>NC_060168.1:11047031-11130462 GCF_021292245.1 Micropterus dolomieu
CCTTCAACACAGGGTGAAAAGAGGAGCTGCAGCAATGTGCAGTATGACAAAAAATATGGTGTTTTTTGAAAATTAAACCATGTAAACCTGTTCTGGTACAACCCCTGAATAGGATTTGGAACCTGAAAATGAGCATAATAACACCTGGGTTGTATGAGGTACTTATTCATTGTCAGCCCGTAGTTTGGAGAAGCTGACAGAAGTACCAGCACGGAAGCAATGTACTGCTGTGGACAGGGGCAGCAGTGAGGGTAATTGAAGCTGTATATCCATCTATGCTCTATTCAAAGCCATCAGACTTCTTTGACAGAAACAGTAATTTTACCTTGCAGAACACAGGAGTTGCTGGTCTACTGCTGCCTCGATAATAAAATTATAATACTATCCTTATCTGAACCACATGACATACTATTGGGTAAGGTTATGTTCTAAAGCTGGCCTTTTAGTATTTTGCGTTAATACAAATGTCAATGTGAGTTTGAATGAGTTTTTGTTAATTCTAAGAACGAGGAGGTTCTCTCTCTATTGATTATTCTTTCTTATACCTTTCACTTGAGATTATTGGCTGGGAAACTTCTGCTCGCAAATACCTGTAAGGGACTTCTGCTGTATAATACAGTAAATGATACAATCCTTTAATCAAGAAAAAAAAACCTAACCGAAGCAAATAGAAAGTCTTACTTCGCCGAGCAGGGTGAAATGGAAGGGGTTTTCAATTTGCTTTGTATGTTCTTTGACATTTCAAAAGCCGGCACCCTTTGCTTTTTTGGCAGGTACATTTTAAAAGGCTGAGAAGGACTAATCCTAATATCTACTTTCAAGCGTCTCACATTGAATGCTTTTGAAACACTTTGGTATGATCGATATAAGTTTGCCTTCGTGTCTCAAAAGCACAGAGCCGAGGGAGATAACGTCATTATGCTTCATAAATGGCAGCGTGCAGTGTAATTAACTAGGAAATTACTTAGAGGTCAGCTCACACCTGGTGGAGCTGAATAGCTGAGATAATGATAGGATTGTTTTAGCTTTGATCTCAGCTTCCTGTTCAACATGCTCCCTGTGTGATTTGGGGTGTGGGGGGTTGTACGATCGGAGCCAACTTGTTCTGGTTTTCGGTTGAGGCCTTTCGGATTCACTGAACCAAGATAATTTCCCTGTAGTTTATCAGTCACTTTTTCATGGCTCATCAGTGATTGCTCTTTAGACAATGGTTGATTTTAATCACAGCTGAGAGGCTTCACTTTGCCTTCATCAATCACACCTTTTCTTTTGAAACTGTACTCCCTCCAATTCATTAGGGTGTCCTTTTTGTGTTTTGTAGCATAGAAATGGAGAAAGCCTTGTCTAATGTGTGGGCAAATTTGAAACCACATTGGGGATGGCTGTGTGACTTGCTGAGCTGGGAAATGAACAAAGCTGTGCTGTTGTATAGACTGTGGGTGGATATGATGTGTCTTTCTCTTGCCTACCAACAGAACATCGAATCAAATGAAAAATATCCTCAACAATGCACAACAACATGGAAAAACTTTGCACAGTTTGTTAAATAAAACCTGCTGAAAATACTGTATCCATTTGCTGCATTATAAGCTCAAATTACATTGAGGTTAGTCTTTCTCTAAATGCTATGATATTAGATGTTTTTTTTACTACCACGGCAATGATGCACTCTATGGATCTCTAGGAGGACAGAAATATTGTAGCTGTTGCAGTTGTGACACAAACCAAATCACACATAGCCCTGGGGAAGGATTGGGAGGCCCGAGGTCTACCTGACTGAATGTAGGCCACTGGGTGAGAAGGAGGGATATTCTCCTCCCCCGTGCTAGCAAGTATTCCTAACCGTTGGCGATTATTACAGGCTCTGCTCTGACATGTTAATATTACATGAAACTGTTAGGGATGACAACGTGCCTGGGGCAAGAGAGAGACACTGAGAAGTTTTTTCCTCTGCAAGATTCACCTATTTCTTTTTGCCCCTCCATCCATCCCAGTGACTTTAAATAACTCATGGCCTCATTACCCAAATATGGGAAAGCACAGAGTAGCAGAATTAATTTGATTTTCCATTTATTTCATATCCTATTTTGATGCAATAAACATATTACTGCTGACAGACAACTATATAATACACTTTTCTGTACACAGTGTTCTTCAAGTGTTTCTATTAAATATAGTGAGTCCTTAAAATTATTTAAGCCAGACGCCATTTTGCAGATTGAGCATCCCTATTCTTATAAATGGCAGATAAGGCAAAAGATTACCATCATCTGTCTTCTTCTTGCTCCCCAAGAGGAAATGAGCGATCATTTGTCACAAAAAGAGGTTTCCCACAACTGCTTTATTGTCAGTCAGGGGTTTTGAAACTGTGAGGGAGAGTTGGCTGCATGTCATTATTCTAAAAACAATTGTAGTTTGCTTTGTCCGCTGATTTGGCCCGCTCCCAAGAAGGTCATCTGCAGCAGTGGACAGTTCATGGAAATGGCAATTAAAAAAAGTGGCTTGATGATGTACTGAAGCTACGTGGGATCATGGGAGTTGTTCATTGTTAAACAGCCACCAAAATCTATCTGATGTGACTCAGGCAGACATCATGCTCACGGACGAGGTAATATGTTTTATTCCCATTACAATTAGTCACCTAGTGACAGTTGTCACATCCATGAGTAAAGTGCAAACAGGAATTGCTAATTTGGCATACTTTTACTGGTGCCAATTTGTCTCGAATTTGTCTAAGGAGACACCTACAGTGTCAGACTTTGAAAACCCCGGGGTAAACACCACAGAATACTCAGAGAATCATGTGATTTCAAATCCACTTATGAAGAATCAACCCGATCTCAGTAAGATGCCTCTGGGGGCTGTCAACACCTTAAACACAAACATCGCTAGCTAGCTGGCTAGTTAGAGACCGTAAGCGCTACTAGCCTTTCCCTGGTCACCCCAGGGTGTCATATACAGACGCGCCTGGATGCCTCTCATACACACGCACCTGGGGGTGTCTCCTATTCACACAAAATTTATGTTTTGCGTGAAATAAATACGCTTATCAAGTGTGTATATATGACGCCTGGCATGAGAACAGGCTAGATGAATTAATGCTTGCCCAATATTCCATAGAGTCTAAAACATCCAGCTGTTCCAATAACATGTTGCCTCCTGTGTTTTTTTCTCCTTTATATCTTCTACAACTTATACAACATTCATCATTTCTTACTTTCAACCCCCCCCCCTCCGCTCTATCTCCTGCATAATCTCCCCCATATATGCCACCTTTCTCTCTTTCCCCTTAGTTTCTCTATTTATCCCTCCAAGGACACATCCACCGGGTCATTATCTTCTTCCTGCTGGCTTAAATTTAAAATGTCTCTATACAAACTGCTCATAAACATAAAGGCCAAAAAACTGACTGTTCCCTGGCCGAGTGGTATGTGTTTGATGAAGTCAAGTGGAACTAAGTTGATGGTAATTTCTTTTTCGAAACCTGTGCACGTATCTCTTTCGCAAAATTGCAAATATACACGAGCATGCGTGTATTCACAAAGCACCTTCACCTTTCACCTTGTTGTACACCTGAGGGCTTGTGCCTCCGAGGCAGGCCCACAAAGCCCAGTGGCAGATGGAGGGGTGAGCAGAAAGCGTTAAGGAAGTGACTTATGACAGCAACACAAAAGCACTAGTGTTTAGTCAAGAAGGTTGTATCATACATTAGGGTGCTGCTGCATCGGCCTGCCACTGAGCTGAGGTTACCATGGCAACAGGCTGCTGGGAGACGGTGGAGTGAGAGTCAGCAGGCTGGAGTCAGTGGGCCTTCAGCTTTTGAACACCAAGAGAGATTAGCTCAGAGCAAAACCCTAAACCTCACACTACACACAGCTTTATGACGGGTATTGATGTTGGAGAAAGTGGAAAGTAAGAGTTTTTTAGGCAAAGATCCAACTAAATAGTTGACATCAAAGCACTTGTGCGAGCACATCCTCTTAAACCCAGCGCTCATGGCAGTATGAAATGTAAAAATTATGCACAAAGCATCAAGCGGCTGAGAGCATAGCTAGTACAGGAATGAAGATAAAATATCCTGTGATATGTCAGCAATCAGTGTTAATTGCATCATTTGTGAGCAGTGGATCAATCCCACAGATTAATTACATCATAAGGAGATGTGAAACTGAATGCCATATGCCTGTAGCAGATTGCCATGGCAATAGAAAACAATGAGCGCATTGGAGACAAAAGCAGGAGAGTGATGCTTACATAACAAACCAAGGGCAAGACATGAAGAGGCTCGATGAGCAACAAAGAGAAAAGGCACAAGAGTGAGAGGCCTGGAGGAACAAGAAGAAATAAATCGATAAGAAGAAATCTAGACAGGAGGTAGGAAAAAGAGAGGAGATGAAGACAGATATTGGAAATGTACAGACGTAAAAACAAGCCACAGGCCGATTGATATCCAATCCTTCATAGAGCTTTTAGCCTAGCTTAAGAGGTCAGGGATCCGATAAAACATTATGAGATCTTTAGAACAGAAACACAAGGCAGCATGGGCTGGGTGTTGTAGTGGTAAATACTGGAGAAGAGATTATTTACTGAAGAATCGTGTCATGAAATAAACATGAGGAATCATCAGAGGGGTTTTCTTTACTCTCCTCCTTAATCCACCTACTCAAGTAGGCCATGACTCTCTCTCCCCTCTCCTCCCATCTCTCTCTCACTTTGTGCAATTTGTGTATCCTCCAGGGAAGAAGCTGAGGCTATGCCCACACTAATGGTGATAAATCTGTAAACAGTGTTTACATGTGCAAAGCTTTCCGGCCACACTGCATTTTAAGATCATTTTCTGAAAGTATCCTTCCACGCTAAAAGAAGAAGAACAGAAATATGTTTAGAAATCTGCTTCTTCCTTTTCCTTAAATTTAACCGCAATTGGCAAATTACAAAACGCTAAATCACTAGCACCATCTGGTATTAATCCTCATTCTTGTGGTCCCACCTTTTAGTGAGGTAGCATGGAAAGGTCTTGTAATGCAGTGTGACACCTCACTCCTCATGTCCTTTTCACACTTCAAACGCTTGCCATATTGATGTTCATTTGATCTCTTGCAGGTGTTGAGAATTCAAGGAGCATATTACCATTTTGCTAGTGTAATAGATGTGACACAGAAATAGCACATTTTTAGCCACGGTTGGTTGGCCCCCCGCTTTGGACTGAAATATCCCAACAACTATATCATGGACTGCCATTAAATTTTATGCAGACATTCATGACCCCCAGAGGATGAAGTCTCCTGACTTTGGTGATGCTGTGACTTTTCCTCTAGTGCCACACTGTTGGTTTTTAGTGAAATGTCTTGACAACTATTGTATGGACTGCCATGAAATTTTGTACACACATCAGGATGACTTGTAATAACCATCATCAGTTCAAATGTTCTACTTGTCCAATTCTTTGGTCTATGACCAAATACTTGCTAAATTAATGACATTCTCATCAGCATCATCTGCACTATGTGTTTAGTGCTATATAAGATGGTGAACATGGTAAATTGAATTGAGCATAGCATCTGTATAGCAACTGTTTGCTGTGATCACATTACATGAACTGTTAGCTGCTAGGAGATGTGTCCTGTAGCTGCTTCTACTACTTCTGGTTACTGAGAAGATGAAATAGAGGCTGTGAGTATTTTAGTTAGGGGTCCAAGCCCAAGAAGGGCAAGGGAACCCGCGAATGCAAGGCATTGCGGTTCCCAGGCCCAGCAGGGCTGGGAATACTATTCTAATTGTATTTGTTGTGTTGTTCGTATAAGTGAGGCTGCGGCCTAGACGGTAAGTGCTACAGACGCGAAACTCATAGGGTAGGTCCTGATCTCCGCAGCAACCTCGAGCGCAAAAATGTGCACACTTCTACCTCTGTGGGGTGCTATAAGCAACATATTTGCGCATAACTCCCGCATACGAAGGCACCTATCAAAAATCGAGCTGAAACTCATGGTATAAGCCACGCCCATTTCAGTCTATAATCCCCCCCCGCAAAATCGCAAAAACTGAAACACCTATTTTAATTAAACTCCCCAAAAGCCGCAAGTCCGATCGGCACCAAACTTGGCATGGACCATCTCTGGACTAAGCTGATAAAAGTTTGTAGAGGAAATTTTGTTCTGCCACAAAATGTCCCAACTATAAGTTAACAAATGTTTGCGAAAATGATAATGGATTTTGGTGTCAGTCTGTCTCTATGCTGCACTATTAATCGTATATCAAATAACACTCCCATAGACATACATTAATTCATTCATTAATTCACCACGTGCCCCAGAAGCCTGCGCGGGGCAAGGGGCGCAGCTGGCACCGGGGGGCTTTGAACCCGCTTACAACTGCGTGCAGTTCTAGTTTATTTTGTTTTTACTTAAAAATCATGTATTTTTCCAGAGAGGGAAGTAGGGAGAGGGGGTTAATTAGTTTGGTTGCCAACAAAACTAATAAACATTTATTGGCAAAAAAACAAACAAAAAACACATGCACTTGCACTAACATTCCTCTATGATATTGTAAAACATCAACTTTTTAAATTTTATTTAACCAACCCACCCATTTTTTTGTCACATTAACTTTGCTGGACAGTTTGGTTGCAGTTGAGGGGGGCTAAACTATGGTACAACACCATAGTTAAAAATAAATGTGCTCTGCTCTAACTTGCAGTCTGTGGCATATAAATTGTTTGTGCTCCAACAGCTAATCTGCTGAGATCATTTGTGATAGATGACGGTAGTGTGACAGTCTACAAAAAAAGGAGTGCAGCATGCATACACCCAACGAATGAGGAATGGCTCTGATTATAGTAAACAGGCTGCATGAACACGCACACGCGCACACCTGTACGCACGCACACACACACACACACACACACACAGAGTACCTTTGATGATCACTCCAATGGGGATGCCAGAGGCCTTACCTACAGGCATGAGAACTAGAGTGAGGCAGACTGAATCTATAGCCTGGAGCTGTTTTCAACATTCCTACACACTGATCATATCAATGCTACCTACACCTCCCAAGCTAATACAGAGGGAAACTCATATTTACCATTACAAAAAATGAAATGTAGGATGGGAGTAGAGGAAAGTATTCTCAATTAATATAAAAGTTTCAATAATTACTAACAAAGTATATAAACAACAAAAAAACACCTTTCAACCACATAATAACTTTTGCAAATTTCTTAATTGCTTTCCAAAGTATTGATTGTTTAAATCATAATTGGCTTTGCTAATGGCCCTTTTTTCTCATCTGGCTGGCTGTGACATTTTTTAATTGCGAGGTTTTTGCGAACCCCAGTATAGCCCTGCCCCTAAGGAGCTGTACTTTCCTCTCCCCAAATATCAATCACTTGAATGAGATTGTCCCATTAAAAGGGCTTTAATGGGCCTAATCACTGAGGCGGGAGATGAATAGTGAATCAATTAAACAGATTTGTGTAAGAAGAGACACTGATGTGACTTCACACTTCATACGTGAAGACTTAAAGATGACTGACAGCCTTTTGTTTATCGTCAAGGTGTGCAGTCAGATTGGATTTCTTTAACGGCTAATACAATGCCAAATATGGACTAAGATATCATAACCATGATGTTCGTGCTGCTTTGGTCAAAAACTGTTTGAAAGCATTATTTTAGAAACCAAACAAGAGCATTTAACTGTCATATACTGTAGTGTCATTATAAGAGTGCCCCTGTGTGAGGAAAAACAACGGCTAATGAATGGGGGAAGCTCTCTCGTCCCCTTTCTCTTGTTACCCATCTTAGTTTGCAACATAAAGCTCTTTGCTGACCCTTACAGTCTTGCTGACATACCACCATTAACCTGCCTTACTCATTACAGTGAGCTGCCACCAGTCTCTATGGCAATATACAAATGGATCTGTTCAAACCGGTTACGACAAAGAGTATCTTAGGTAGTACAGTTAATAGCAAGGAAAAAGACACATCATGTGTTATGTTTTTTCCTTTTAGTACACCCTGTTATACCATGAACTAATGACTGGGTCACTGCACTTCCCAAAAATCAGGGGTCATCCTTTGTCAGTAAAAAAAAATGATGTTGACAATTTCAATTCAGATTTGTCATGCCTTGTACCTACTACAGGAAAGAGGATATTAAATATAAAAATGTCACAACTGACAGAAAGGACTATGACAACAAGCTCTATAATGACAAGGCAAGTAACCTAAACAGCAGGGGCTGAGTGGGTGTGCGCATCTGCAAACTGAAGTTCATGTGTCCAGAAAATCGGCTGTATAGGCTGATTATGACTTTACTCATGATGTTGCTGTTCAAGTCCCATCTGGAAGAAAGTCAAAGGTGCCAAGTTAAATAACAATTTGTAGATGACTTGATGTACTTACTACCTACCAAAACCCAACCAAATGACCTTTTCACAACATTTACCACGTGTTAAACATCACGTGACTTAGGTCAGTTGACTTACGTAATGTACTCAAGGTCCAGTACGCCTATAATATGGTACTTGCCAACACTCATACATGTTTTGGGGAACGGCCACATATGTTGTTGTAAAGGTCAACTTCCAAGCTCCAGTGGATGGAGTTTGCTCAGTTGTAACGTGATGATGATTCTGTTGGCATGTGAACTTCATCCCTAACACTTGCTGGATTAAATTTTAAGCATGAAAGTTCATTCATCTCCTTGAAAATAGTGGTTTGACATAACAATCCCAACTCATCTGGGGGGGTTCACATGTTCCTGTTCGTATTCCGACATTAAAAAAAATATATAATTAAAACAACAAATCTGATTTAAAAAAACAACAATACCTCTGTGGTAGAGAGGTACGCATATGTCAAGTATGTGTATATATGACTTTATGCGTTATCATATTGTTGTATTGGGGTCTTTTGCCTGTAATCTGAATGTTTGAGTGATGTTTAATGACTTCTCGATGTGTAATGTGTGAAGTAAATTGTACTGACTGGAATTTAGCAATAGCTAATGCTGTCTTTTTTTACATATATTTATCAACCACAGTTATTATGATTCATAACCTGTCCATTATATCTGAAAACCCTGAAAATAAATACATCTATTAAGGAGGATACAGTGTATCACATAAATGTCAATGATGGAATTACCAGGCTCTTTCAGTCAAACAAGAGAATGTCAGGTTTATACAGGTCACAGAACATTTCGTATTTTCTTCCACCTCTGCTTTCACAGTCTGTATTTCACTAATGTCACTTTCCAACACTGTGAATAATTATTTGGGAAAGGCACACCTCAGTGAGGTGAGACATCCCTGGTGCATGGCTGCCTGTCTAGACTGACAAGTTCACCTGGCTTTGGTCTAGTTTTCTGCTTGGCCATGGGTGGAAGAGGGAGGACAGAAAAACAGGGGGAGTGGAGACAGCTGATGCATATTTCATCAAGGTATTGTGGACACTGCTCGTATCCTGCTGAGAGAGAGGGGGGGGGGGGGGGGGGGGTAGACAGTACTCTGCCCCATATCAGGGCTTTTCTTCTATTCTAGTAATCTTTAAAGCATGAAAATTATCAGTGTATCAGTTTTCTTTAATTCCAGCTCACATTACTGAGGCAGACCTTAGATTTACACCTGTTGCCAAATGAAAGTTTACATCAAACGCACCACCGCAACCATGCTATATTTGCTGGCAGGGAGACTGGAAGTAAATGTGAGAACCTCACACATCATTATCAATTATACAGCACTCATGTAGTCACCAGGTGAGGGTAGTGGAATGTGTGTAAAGCATGTGTTAGACATCATAATACAGCACTATGCAACATACTATAGTACAATCAGTGTACCACATTCCTTTGCTAATAACTCAACAGCAAAAGAAGCCAGTTACATTTAGGCCAGGTTCTAAGAGGTTGCAATGCACCCCTAATTTTAATATTTTGCACCTTCGGTTGGAATTTGTATATTAAATAATATAAGAAATAAGAAATGATAATAAATGATTTTTGGTCTTCCATGTCTTTTTGTTACTGCTATGGATGCTCTTGTGAGTCTGAAGTAAAGTTTGAATTGATTTCAATTGTAATAAATAAGAAATTGTATATAAATAACATATGCATTAGTTGTACATGCATCACTGTCATATGGTTGCCGTTCTGACTCATAAAGCAAACTGTTGGTGAAAAGGAACAACACACTGTATTCACTTACTAGTGGTTACAACTTTTGCGATGCATAGCCTCTCATAACCAAAATAAAATAAAAAAGAAGTAATATTCCCTCAAAGCATAATGTTGTTTTGTTGTCACATTTTTGTGGCTAAATGTTATTAAAAAGGAGCGGTAAACCATCTGTCATAAATGTGCCATGTATGTGGTGGGTGTTTCCTTAGCGGTGGTTAGGTAGCAAATAGACACAGACAGCAACGTTACTGTTAATATTTTGGAACAATGTTAAGCATGCAAGTCAACCCTCTTTCTAAATACAGTGAGTGATAAAGTTCATGTTGCTTCAGCCTTGTGAAGCTATGGTTTTAGTGTTATCCTTACCTAACTATGCATATTCATATAAAAATGGCAATACAAAATGGCAAAATAGCAATATAGCAATATAATGTGTCACAGTCAGTGAAAATGTGATCTGAGATGGATATTGCAAATGCATTATGGATCTGGTATTGTTCATTAGCTATGTTTGATATCTGGCAAGCTGAATGGACAGTAGTAAAACAGATTTTATTCTGGTCCAAAGAATGAAACACTCTTTCTGTGAGAGAAAGCATATTCTTTTGATGAACCAGTGGCCAGGTCACTTACTTTACTTAAAAGACTCCATTTCCTGCACACCCACTTTAAATTCTTGGTATTACTGAATTTCAAAATGCGGCACCATTAAATAATCTTTTTCTTACGCAGGTTAAATTTACACAGTGCGTTGTTTATGAGACTCCTCGATCCTGATTGATAGCACTCACAACTCTCCTGCTACTGTAGCTAACATCACAACAACCGCATGTCTTGGTAAACTAGCAAGTAAGCTGAATGTTCGCAGGCAAGTCATTTAACTTTAACTGAAATCATGGCTGGATCAGCTGGAATAGTGTTGTGTGGTGAGGTGTGGGTCACTTTATTTGTTTCCCATTTACAGAGCAAGGGCTGTGTTCAAACACCAAATTTATTTTCAGTGCACACACAGAACGGACAGCTAGCCGACCGCGAGGGGATATCCACAACTTGGAAAAAAACATGTGTATTAGATTAGAACTGCTTACTCCACCTTTAAGTCCTTCCACAATTATTTTCTCAATTATTTTTTGCAACCAGTGGAGCCCTGCTGGCGATTAAAAAGAACGCAGGTTTAAGGCACTTCGTCATTGGCTTCACTTTTCGGACCTGGAGGTTGTCGCTTGGTAAAGATATTAAGGCTTAAAGAGCAGTGTGTTTAAGGCCTCAGCAACCCCCCATCCCAACCCCACAAGCACTTATTTTGAATCATACCAATGCCCTCAGAGGCATGTTTACTTGACAGCAAATCACAATCAGTCAGGTTGTGATTTGACTGCAGTGCAACCTCAGTGGCCTCAGATGCTGACTAAGATGGTGCCAACACACATCCAAGCTTCTAAATTCCCTTCAGAAACCTGATGATTTCAGATCAGATGCTGCATGCAGAATGTTCCACCATCTATGGTTTGTGCTCCCAATCTAAATGTATTCATTGGTTAAGTGGGCTTTGTATTTGTTGGGCAAAGCACTCTTCCGTAAGTGAACCTTTGGCATTTCTCTCCAGAGTACAAGGACGGCTACAACTCGGTGCCACTGAGCAGCAGAAAGCTTCTGTTCCGGTTCACATGCTCTGTCCTCCTCAGTGGGATTATGATCACTCTGTGCGATGTCAACAGGAGTTAATGAATATCCCCTTTCACAAAGCCTGGGTAATCCTGCCGACAAAATGCCCCCCTCATTGATAAAATCTGCCATAATACCAGGAGGGAGACCACTGGCATCGAGCTCTCAACCACAGAGGGATTTTTCACGCTTTGATGCCTAAGCTGCATTCCTTTATTTCTTTATTTTGCAACAGTGAAATTGGGTGCAGTTACTATTGGGGGATTTGTTGCTGGTGATGGCAGTGAAACAGTCTACCTCCAGCTTAATCTACCCCCCCAGTCCATTCGCACTGTTTCTGTCTCTTTTTATCAGCATTCCTTTCTTCCACTCTCTCTTTTGTTTTCCCTCCCTTCTTCACTCTCTTTCCACCCTTCTCGCTCTGGTCCTCATCTCCTCCAAGGTGTGAACAAGTAATTGGCTGATCTCCTTCGTATAATCCCTTTGTGGTGGGAAAATGCATTTTTCTACGTTTTTATAATACAAACCCGAATTTGCATTTTAACACTGTTCATTTCCCCCAAATGTTTGGGAAACCATGATCTTTCATTTTACCGTGAATCTTCAAATTTATGCACCACGGCCCTCCAGGGGGTAAAGATACTCAGAAGTCTTGCAGTGCCAACTTGGCTAGGTCCCTTTTGATATCTTTCTCCTTGAATCAGTAGGGCTACTGCACAGAAGAGGAATTATGTCCACCTGTTTGCTAATTACAGGTGTTCAAATATATACACCCCCAACATGTCAAAAGAATCCTTTGAAAAAACCTGTGAACAAAAGTATGACTAAGTGGGGAAGAAAAATCATCATAATCATACGTGCAATCACCAGTTTTGATACATGATACATAATGAAAGCATGTAATGAGACATATTTCTAGGAAAACTGCTCGTCTACTAGTCAACAGTAGCGGAGTTTTACCAAAATAGACAGGAGAATAACTTTAATCCTAACCTGTCATGAAAAAATCATCAGTTTTACAAAGTAGGATATTAGAAAGCCCAGATCGCTAGTTACCCTCACTACAAACATAAACCAATAAAAGAAAAACACCAAACACTAATTCAATTACTCCAGTTAAAGCTGGTTATATTCAAACTCAAATAACAATCTACCATATGGTCAGTACACAAACACAAAATCTTCCACTTCCACTAAAGCAACAAAACCCCATTCAAAATATAGCATCCATATAAATCCTGCTTTAAAGAAACAAACTCCAGATAATCCTCTACCTTGAGGAGGAGGGGAGTGAATGGTGTGTGTGTGTGTGTGTGTGTGTGTGCGTGCTCAGGGGGAATCAGGCTGCTATGTCCATTCAATTCAAAAGGTAGCAGTTCAGTTCAGTTAAATTGAGTTCCGTTGTGAGATGGATGAGTGTGTAGGTGTGGGAGGGTGTAGTTCAGTTCAATGGAGGGCGGAAGGTAAAGCCCTACCTATAGCTTGAGCAGGGTGATAGAGTAGCCTGGAAAGGCTTAGCTTTGCCGGTCCACCAAGGCCAGGCAAGGCAAGGCAAGGCATGTTTATTTGTATAGCACATTTCAACAACAAGATAAGTCAAAGTGCTTTACATAAAACAACAGGGAAATATAAAAAAGTTAAAAAAATAAAAATAAAAAAAATAATAAGTTAAATAGAAAATAAAAGCAACAGGGAAATATAAAACAGTTTTAAAAGTTAAATAGAAAATTAAAACAGGCAGGTCTCTCACCTTAGCTTATTTTACTCTTTTGATTCCCCATCTCCCACTCTATCCCCCCACTTTTTTGTTTTTTTTTTCCACTTAAGGACTAACCCTAAAGGTGCTTGCACACTGACTGCGCCCAACTAACACCAACATTCTGAAGTTGGCAGTAGTTGGTTTCAGTCTTTAGAATGTTCAGAAACCAACTGTCAGTCCACACTGACCAGACAGAAACTGACCAGACAGACTTCTGTTGCCTATTTTTCTTATTTAAGTCACAAGGTCGAGGCTGCAATCACTTTTTGGCATAACTACTTGTTACTGGTTGTATGGTTGTACTGGTTGTGGCCCTTTAGTATTTCAACAGGTTAAATAGGACTGGGTGAGCTACAATTAGCCACAACTCATAACGCTCATAAATTAATTAAAATATTATTAAACCAAACACAAATTTTCACAAATCGTCAACAAAACAAGCATTTTATTGCTTATGTTTGTTTTGTCAGGCCCGATAAACTGCACTGCAAACACTTCAACTGTGATTATTCCGTTACAAGAAACAGACATAGGCTACCTTTGCTACCAAGGACATAAAGTGATGTTTATTTGGACGTTATGACAGTTTGATCCAGATAAAAGCAGCTGTAGGCTAGATGTAGGTTATAGATAGGACAGCTTTAACATGCTGCATGTGCTCCGGAGGGCAATCAGTTTTTCAGCGCATGATCACTTTTCACCCGTCGCTTCCTCCAGCACATGTTCTGAATGTGATTGTGCACGAAGTGGAGGGGCTGTTCTTAGACAGGTCCGTTGTCAATGAGAGAAAGAGAGGAGCGAGAAATGGATACCTTGCTAATTGACATCAAAGAAAAATGTGCGCGCTGATGTTCCGCATGCGAGTATAGGCTTGGTTGTCAAGGGAACACTCCCAGAATGTTGCGGTTTGTTGGAAAACGGCACACATTGGTCTGACTTTCTACGACTAGACCCGACCCGACTGGACATGTCAAACTGTAAAGACTCCATCCAACTGACACAGACAAACACCGTCAGTCGGCGTTTGTCGGGGCAGTGTGCAAGCACCTTTAGGGTACTCTAACCCGTGTCCACCAAAGCGTTTTTTGCCAGCGGAAAACGCCACCTGCTGTTCTGAAAATGCCTGGCTGGGAGCGCTAGGGTGAGTTTTGAAGGCGCAGTGTTTTTTTTTTCGAGAGGCTGTGGTTGCTATGATACATAATTTCCGTGGAGGCGATGTGCTGCAAGTAGGGTAGCCTACTTAATTTTAGGTTCATTTTTACAATTTTAGGTGAGGAGGCACATTGTTTCAAGATCGGATGTGTTCGGTGCGGTGTTTGTCCCGCCCCTCCTGCACTGTGATTGGACGGCTGGGTAAAAAGTGACGGTGACGAGCGCAGTGTTTTTCCCAAAGTTGAACATTTTTCAACTCTCAGCGACCGGAAAAAAACGCTCAGCGCCCAGTGCGGAAAAGAAGCTCAGTGCCTCGTCACGCTCCTGGCGTTTTTACCAGCTAGTAAAAACGCGGCGCTCCCATTGGAATGAATTGAAAAAAGACGCTGGCGTTAGAAAAAAAAACGCTTTGGTGGACACTGGGCCTTAGTTACTCTAACCCTAAAGGGACTCTAACCCTTTATCTCTTAGGGACTCTAACCCTAAGGTGACTCTAACCCTTATTCCTTAGATACAGTCACTGTAAATCCAGATTGTCCACGCTATAAACTCTGCTAAAAGCGGTTGACAGAGGGACTCTGTCAACAACAAGGACAAGGAAGCTCCCAGCTGCTACCAAGCAGGTTGAAGAGCAAGTTAGCATGGGCTACCCAAACCCACTCCAGGGATCAGCACAGTTTCCAACAGTCCTTTCTTGCTCATTAAAGTTCAAAGTCTGGCCAGTTCTTGGTACCACTGCTTCTCTGGTACTATACTATATGCATCTCACTTTCACTCCGGAGCCAGGATGCCTCAAAACCGGATCAATTTGCCAAACATTCTCTTACCTCAGAACTTCTCACTCTGCTCTCCTGCATGCAGGAAATGTTTGTCCTTTGCTTCCCCCCAAGCTCACAGGTGTTGAAACGTTTCCACCGCAGGATCTATACCCCAGGACAAGGAACCTTTGGAGGAACTCACAGCGTGTCCACCACAGGCACCAGGGTCTAAATTAAGTTCCCGGGTCTTTAATTTACCCCCCAAAAAGTCCCTGCTCGGGGAGTAGTACTTTCCAAAATCACCATTACTTTGGGGTGGTGGGGATGGCCATGTATTGGATTTCTGAATGGTCGAGTAGTGGCAACTCGCTTTAAGTTGAGCATTTTGGGTGATTGCTGATTTGGCTGATCATCTCTTCCACCGTCAAACCAATAAATCACAATTAACACACAGATAGCACACACAAGTCTCGCTGATGTCGGCCTGAGAAGTTTAAAAATGCTAATTTAGTGGTAAAGCATAGCCTATAATCATTATATTCCAATCAAATCTGATGTTCATACATCTTGCTCATGGAAAGTGGTTACTAAATAATGATGCCTGTCCGTTGCTTTGTATGTCAGCTGGTTAATTTGCATAATCTTAGTTTTTAGACCATGGTGGAAACACACACAACAATGGGCTGAATTAACTTTTTAGCTCCATGAAAAGTAGATACTGGTACTAAAAATCCTGAGTATTTTTAGTGTAAACATGGCTTTATCTCCTCCTGCTCAAACCACACCTTCAATCATAGCCCACTCTGCAGCTCTTCTACCCCTCTCTGCTACAGCAGGTGAAAGCAAACTCAACCATACTGTGAAGCCAAACACACCTAAATATACCTAAATTGGGATTCACCAAAAGTTATAACAACCTGGCACTTCTTTTAGCCACTGGCCCAACATTGTATTGTTGTTTATTTATGTAGATTGAAGCTTTCAGTAAATGCCATTTTTGGTTTGAAAAGCCAATGTCAATTAGAGCAGCAACTATTAATTGATTAATTGTTTATAAACACATGTCTCCACAATGTAAGGAAATACTGGAAAAATGCCAATTGCAAGTGGCGTCTTAGGATGCTTTCACACCCAACCTGTTTGATTCGGTTAAAACAAGTCGTGGTGCGTTTGCCTGGTTAGTGCGATTGGTTCGGCTGGTGTGAAAGCTATCAATCGGCCTCTGATGAGGACCAAACCACTACACCAAGGTGGCTTAAACTCGATTCTTCAGTCGGCACTTGTCCTGTCATGCCTCTGCATGAATGTACACAAACTGCCTGTATCCTTGATTTGAAATCTCTTTCCTAAAAGCAGTTAGGAAGCATGTTTCTGTAATACCAAAAATCCTATATCTCATCCTAAATTGAGAGATAGAAATGATAGGATACTATGACTTCAGAAGTTTCTGTAATGATCTCCTAAGGCAAGTCATTCTAAAGTCTAGGAGCCCTAACTGAAAAGTTCTGTAACCTTTGTGTTGGACTCTAGATCTCGGAACAACAACAAAAAAAACATCTGAGGATTTCATAGGGGACTTGGGGCTAGGCCGCTCCGGGCTTTAAATGTAATCAGTAAGGGTTAGGATTTTGTTATCAGAAAAGCAATGGATAGCCAGTGCAGGGATGCCAGGCTTAGTGAAATATCTTGTCTTTCTGTTCCCCTGGTAGCTGAGTTAGCTGTAAAAGTGATAAAGATTTTTTGCCGATGCCAGAAAGCAGAGAGTTACAATTGTCCAGTTGACAAGTGAATAACTAGTTTAGGTGTTTATTTTTTGTCACTGTTCTAACAACCACATTCTCCTTCCATTTGCAAACAGCTGCTGCTGCTTCAGTAAACTGCAAAATACATCACTTCCTGCGTGCCACATGCTTTTTACAGTGATAAATGGCTTTTGCCCAATGATGTGGACAGCAAATGGAAAATCTTTATTGAACTAGAATCTGCAACAGAAATGAAAATGTTTCCACACCTCTTTCCCCTTGACAAGTCGATATAGTCGGGCCATGACGACGACACATGATAGTTGCACTTTATAAAATGAACATGTCGTGCCAGGAGGTTGAACAAATCTTAAAAGACCATCCTGTCAAGCTCAATGTCTGTTCTGGTAGGTCATTAAGAATATGGCTCGACCCTGTGTCAGTTCACTTCATTAAATGATGTGAATTCATTACATATGTGAATCTGCTTAACATAAGAAGCAGCAAATCACCCTCTTCATTGATCCCAGGTCAAAATGTTGTCCTTTAAAGGAGCCATTTGGAAAAAGAAAAGACCTATGAGAGGGACTGTGCATTTCCTTGTTTCTTATGATCAACCTTCTCGTGATATGCTGTCCCCAATTAGTTTGGAGTGTAAGGTATGACATATAGACATAGCACCTTTAAGTGTCATTTTGTCAATTAAATCACTGTCTAAGACTTTCAACAAGATGGAGCTGCGTAAAGCTGCCTCGGTGTTGGGTGCACTCTGTTTTGTTTTGTTTTTGCTAACTCAGTTTTCGGTGATTCCTGGAGCTATTTACCCAGAGAAGAGCTCATGAGTGCTTACAAAGTGCTTACACTTGTTAAAGCACTTTGTAACTTGTTTTTGAAAAGTGCTCTACAAATAAGGATTATTATTATTATTATTATTATTATTATTATTATTATGAACATAATTTCTCGCGTCTTCAGTGGAATTATTGGACATTTTGGTGAAGGGCACGCTCGCTGTTGCTCCAGCTGCGAAGCGCAGAAGGAGAGGGAAACGAGCTGGGTTGCTCATGAGTCTCCACCGGTGTGGACTCCACACACTGCTACCGGCAATATTTCTCTCCAACGTGCGCTCACTGTGCAACAAACTGAACAAACTTATACACTACACTATAGCTTTTTGGGGTGTGTTTGTACTGTGATTACATAAAATTAATCAAGGACGTCCCTTTGTTTTGAAAATTGGTGGGAACATAGGGGTTCAGATTAGGGGTGTGACGATACACTTAACTATGCACGATGCACAATATTGGGAGAATATTGAGAACAAGATAAGAAGATATTTTAATACAATTTCGATGAAATATTCGATGCTGATATAATACTGTATTCTGGAGACATTTCTTTTTTTGGACAATGCATATTTATTTCTTCTATATTTACATTGCATTGCATGTTTTTTTATTATGCAATTAAACCTTTCTCAAAGTATTTTCATTTGTTTTTTTAACATTTCCTGTTGCTAGGCATTTTTCAGAACATATTTAACAAATGCTTTAAAAAGAAGTCATGGAGACATGTTCCCACCGTCCGCAGTGTAAATGACACCTACAAAATAAATAAAATATTTGTCGAACTAAGAGCTGTTATCGTGTGAAACCAAAAATATAAAATAAAGTTTGAGTTGTTACAGTTAGATACACCTTGGCTAGATAAAGTGATGTAATTTAATATAATATGCCTAGGTGCCAATTGCTTCAGTGATTATTCATCCTGTTTTATTTTTGCATCTAAAGGCTGCTTGAAATACAGTATTATATAGTATTGGCTCAAAAGCAGCGGAGATAAGGAGTTGGGCTCCAGTTCGTTTTTTCCTCATCCCGGTGACTGGCACATCTAGGTGATGTAATTTAATGTGCGTTAGCATGTTGGATGTTTCTATTCACATGACTTTACCTTACAACAGCGGTGCAACGCTGACACACAGACGTGGTCCTTGTCTCATACACAACTAGGAATAGGGATCATTAATTTTTATTGATATTGATACCCTTATTGAGACTGCTTAATGATCCAATTCTTTATCAATACCACTATGGATACTTTACTATTATTTGGTGACCAGACCCAACAGGCATGAGGAAATGTGCGATAACATTGCTATATGTTGAGATGTCATATGACTTGCGATGAATAAACATATATTCAAGTGTGCATATTAGCAGCCTGGTTGTTTTTAAATTATTACAGCTAAATGTTGTTTCTAGAGCAGCAACATTAATGTTTACAACAGCAACATCACTATATATTAACTCAATATCTGACAATAGGAAGTGATGTTTAGAAAGAATAAAAAACTCCTTCATTCATCTCTGCTGTTATTCACTGCCTGCAGGTAACATTACCTGGTGGAAGGAGGAACGGCTGGCTTGTCTCAGCCAGCAGCTGAGTTTACAACAATGTGCCAGATTTTAAGACTACAGACAAGTCTGTGCTTCAGACAGACATCTTTCTATTCAGCTTGTTTGTAACATTTGGCTAATGCCAAGCTAACGTTGTGCTGTGATTGTTTAAAACATACAAGATGACAGACTGAAGTCAGAGATGATTAAATGAACCCTTTCAACATGTTTACCTTACAGACAGGTGTACTGATAAAGTATTGTCTTTTTACGTGCAAAGGTTTTATTGCACGTAGGCCGACTTACAGTAACGAGGGTAGCTGTCGGAAACTTGAGTAGTTTGGAGCTAACTTAACAGTCTCCACCGCGACTGCGCAGCCCCTGTCGCTCTGCACGCCACTGTGTGTGTGTATGTAGGAGCCGACGGAGAGCAGCAGAGGCTGCAGCCTGATGATAAACAGCCCCGTGCCCGTTCAATACCACGTTTCGGTGCTATCATTAGAAACATTAGTTTTCCTATCCATCGCGTTTCAAGATAAATCAGATTTGACACTCGAGATATAACGTTAAAGACCTGCTAGTCTTGATAGCAGTATCGATAAGCTCGGACTTTATTGATATTCGGGTTTTGAGAAATGTTGGAACCGGGTCCTTTTAGAACCGGATCTCGATCCCCATCCCTATACACAACTATCTCTCAGTTGCGGTTGTAACATTCACTGAGCAGGAACCTGCAGGCGGATCTTCCAGCTCCTCTGTTTCATTAGCACTCACTGTAGTGTGACTGACTCATAAACTGCTCCGCTTGTTGTGCTAACCTCAGCGCCACTGCCCTCAGCACCATCCGCAAACTTGACCATTTCTCTGGCCTTCTGAACTTCAGACACTTGCCCATTCTGAGTCGACCATCTAACATTAGCTTGTTAGTAGCACGTCAGATGTTGTGTTTTCTTTCCTAACAACTGACTGATACGCACCAGCACTTGGATGCCAGAGCTCATGCACCGTGAACACTCCACAGCCCAGAACCTAAAGCTAAACACTGAAATAAACAGTAATGTTACCTGTACTACCATATACTGTAACATTCAAGTCACACCAAATGGAGTAAATTGTAAAGTCACACGCACAAAGAGTATTCATTTATATGTTACGGTATTTATTTAATCCTATGAAAGGAAAACAAAAAATTTAAGATAATTTAAGTAATGAAATTTAATACTTTGTAAATTAAATTAAATACTTTTAAGGCCTTATTTTTAGAATATTAAATTTAAGATTCCAACTGGACAGAGCGGACTGCGACACAGAACTATTTGGCAAAACAACACAAAACAGGGTCGGCAGCGTTTCCAAACTTCTCCGTTTTTGGTCTTCGTTTTCGCCGTTTTAGTCTGGACGGGAGGTGTAAACATAGCAAAAGGTCTCCGTTTTAATTCGAGAACGCAGTAGTGTGGATGGGGACTTATACACCAGTTATCTGCAAATGACGCCACTTCTGTCTGGAGGGGGTTCAGACAGATTACAAACTACAAACCCAAAGTCCATCAACGACTGTCGCCTGGCAAATGAGCTGAACCAGTTCTACTGCTGCTTCGACACCATCCTCCGTGACTCCTCCACTCAGTTCATCCCCAGTCTACCATTTCCTCCTCCCCCTCCTCAGAGTTGGCTTGCTCCACCCACCCACCCCCGTCAACAGACTACTCAGCAGGCAGAAACCCCATAAAGAAGCTGGGCCGGACTCTGTCTCCCCATCCACCCTGAAGCACTGTGCTGATCAGCTGTCTCTGGTGTTCATAGACATTTTTAACACCTCACTGGAGACATGCCATGTGCCAGCCTGCTTCAAAGCCTCTAACATCAACCCTGTCCCCAAAAAACGAAGGACCACAGGACTAAATGATTACAGACCCGTTGCCTTGATCTCTGTGGTTATTTTTTTGGTTTTTGGTCTTTTGACCCACCTTAAATTCATCACAGACCCACTCCTGGTCCCCTGCAGTTTGCCTACAGAGCCAAAAGGTCTGTAGATGATGCAGTTAACATGGCCCTTCACTTCATCCTCCAGAACCTGGACTCCCCAGGAACCTATGCCAGGATCCTGTTCATGGATTTCAGCTCTGCTTTCAACACCATCATCCCGGCCCTGCTGCAGGACAAGCTCTAACAGCTGAACATGCCTGACTCCGCCTGCAGGTGGATCACAGACTTCTTGTCGGACAGGAAACAGCACGTTAAGCTGGGAAAACATGTCTCTGATTCCAGGACTATCATCACCGGATCCCCTCAAAGCTGCATTCTTTCCCCTTTGCTCTTCGCCCTGTACACCAATAGCTGCACCTCCAGTCACCAGTCCGTCAAGCTCCTGAAGTTTGCAGGACGACACCACCCTCATTGGGTGGGTATGAGTAGGCCTACAGGTAGGAGATCGACCATCTGGTGACCTGGTAGAGCCAGAACAGTCTGGAGCTCAACGCTCTGAAGACAATGGAGATTTAGAAAGAGCACAGCCCCAACCTCTCCCATCATCCTGTATGACTCCCCAGGCGCTACTGTGGACTCCTTCCGCTTCCTGGGTACTATCATCTCCCAGGACATCACCAAGAAGGCCTAGCAGAGGATGCACTTCCTGCGGTAGTTGAAGAAAGTCAGCCTGCCAAAGGCAATGATGGTGCACTTCTACACCGCCATTATTGAGTCCATCCTCACCTCCTCCATCACCATCTGGTACGCTGCTGCCACTGCTGCAGCTGCAGCATATCATTCGCTCTGCAGAGAAGGTGATTGGCTGCAATCTTCCATCACTTCAGGAACTGTACGCCTCCAGGACTCTGAAGCGAGCAGGAAAGGCTGACCCCTCCCATCCCGGACACAAACTGTTTCAGACTCTCCCCTCTTGCAGGAGGCTGCGGTCCATAAGGTCCAAAACCTCTCGCCACAAAAACAGCTTCTTCCTGTCTGCAGCTAGCCTCATTAACAAGGCCCAGGTCCGTCACTGACACCCCTCCCCCTTTCAAATAATACAAATGTCTTTGCATGTGTAAATAATATTTCATATCATTTCATATCATGCACAAACCCGGCACATTGCACATATTTATTTTTAATTGTTAATCGTTGTTGTTGTATATTTTTAATATTTTGTCGATTTATATATTTATTGTACACAATATTCTCTTCCGCTGCAATATGTCTGCACAACACAAACCCGGAATAATGCACATGTACATATCAGCCATGGTATTCTTTCTCTGCAAATAGTTGTATTATTTTTCTCTATTCTTTTATTATTCCTATATAACTTTCATTTGTTTATTCCTTATTTATATATTTCTACATTTATTTATGTCAACTGTATGTTTGTCTACATGTAGCACCTTATCACCAGAGCAAATCCTCGAATGTATAAAACACTACTTGGCAATAAAGCTCCTTCTGATTATGATTCTGACACTAATCCATAGATAGTTCTTGAAATTCTGTATTGAAACTCCACAGGTCGTTAAATAATACATTTAGGCAGCTTTTAGACTCTCTGGATCAGTTCTACAGTTCTTTGGACACACTGGGGAAAGGGGCCAATAATTAGTAGGCACATTCCTCTTATCCCAGACATTCAAATATTTTGCCAAAACATATTGTCCTTTAAGAAGCACAGAGGCAGTGGCATGCATGGTGTAAATCATATTTTGTGTTATTAAATTACATTCAACTTAAGTCTGCAGCACAAAATTGGAGAAAGTATTTATTTTTTTTTTTGAGATTAGTGACTAGATTTGTAGTGATTATTTTTTTTTTCAACTGGAATTAATGGTGTGTCTAATTTCCATGATGTCTAATTTGATAATATCTCCTGATTCAAGCATGTGTTTCTTTGAACATAATTTTGATTGCATTGTTTTGACTAAGAAAGATGCATGGTCATTCACTGTTTTTAGCACATCATCAGTAATGTGTAATTAGTGTAATCAATATTACTGAAATAAATCCTTGTCATGAGGTGGCTGTGGACTCCCTGAGCAACAACAAGGTTAGAAAAACAACATACTGCTTAACCATTTGCATGCTGACATGCATGGAAAATAATATTCTCAGATGTACTGAAGTTGAAAAGAATTCTTCATCAAAACTGTCTGTTCCTTAATCATTTGTGCACAATTTACACTCCGCTATCCTGTGTGCTTTCATCTTATCCTAAATAGGACAAAAGCTTGTTATATTTAAAAGCAGTTGTCATTACTCTGTGCTTCCTGTCATCGCTGATGCCACAGTGGGAGTGATCTGAGTTGAGCATTGTCTGATCTGGCGTAGGCCGGTTTCCATCTGTCAGTAATAACGAGTGATCAGAGAGAAATTTCAAGTCTCTTCCTCGCCTCTCACATCTAGTGCTAACTCACTGCCAATTTGATTCTAAACATCTCAGCACAAATTGTTTACTTGGTCGTAGTTTTACCCTCTGCACTCCTGCTTTTAAGATGCCACAGAAATTTGCTTTGCATTAAAGAAGAAGATTTTTCCTCTCTGCATGTTCTACTTGTCTTGTTAACCTTGTTTGCCTCTGTTGTTGGAGTTTAAGGGTACTTGCCGTGGAAAGTGAAATGAGTGAAGTGTTGGGGCTCTGTAGAGAAATACCCCGTGGGGTACCGATGGTAAACATAAGGAATCTCTTGTTATTTCTGACTGTATTAAATGTGTAATAGTTTCTGAGAGACAATTAACTAATGCCGTGAATTCAAAATGAAAGCAAAATCACAAATTGCATGCAAAGGAAGACATAAGAACATTGATAACTGGGGCAAGGCAAATGAGAATTGGACAGATACCATAGCTCAGTAGGTTTTACCAAAGTGTGCAATGTGCTTAGCACATACCCTCAAAGTCTCACCTCAAATCAGTCATACCCTGACTGACAACTGCAGATGTAACTGTCTGCCGCCCGTGTTCCTTATGTAACAAGAAGTGTTGCCTTACTCGGTGCTCTAGCAACTAAGTTGGTGGGGCAATCTAAGCAAAGGCATGTTATACCCTTATCTGACAGCACGGACCAGAGACACCTTCCTAACATGGAACCAACTGATTGTAACAACTCTTTATCTCCCACAGTCACAGAGAGCCATACAGCAGACAAAGCATGCCTAACAACAAATGTTCACTGAGTTAGAACTCGATACATCTGGGGCCTCATTTTTAAAAACTGTGTGCAGGATTCAAAACACAGAAAGTGCTAATGAACAAAAATATTTAGATCCATAAGAAAGCAGAGTTATCTTTATAAATCACAGCTTGAAAGTTGGTGGACATTAGCGAGGCTCGTTTCCCACAGCAACAGTTCCCTATAAATAGTCAGTGAAACCCCCCAATTAATATTAATACATACTGACTGCTCGAAGACAACAATGGACAATTCTGACAACAAAAAAATGACAATGACTGAGACTCGCAAGAGACTCCAACTGTTCACCTTATTTATGATGTAAATTTCAAAGCATGAAATAAGCATTAATTACAGATCAAAATTAAATATCATATGATTCAATGGTATTTCATCTTTCTCCCATCAGAGGTGCAGTTTCTTTTCCAGGTTATGTGTGTATGCATAGGTAATTTTTATAAAGCCCAGAGTTTGCTTAGAAAGGGGCATATGTCATCTTTTGTGTAAAGCAACGTTGATAAATGGGGCCCTTGGTCCTCAGCCTTAGGAGAAACAGTAATTCTTCTAGACATTCATTTCAGATATGTCTGTATGGGAGGTGGGCACTTAATTGTAAGATTAAAGTGAGCACAGTGGGTAAGGATTAAAAATGTGTACAGAGACACTTGCCGCTGGAGGGTTTTGAGGAGGTTTTAAAGCCAAACTGAAATCACTGAACTGGTGTACATCATATCACCTCTATGACTCTACACATGTTGATAATGCTGAACTCCAAGAAGGTTTGTGTGAAAAACCTACCTTATTACGATGCATTGGCAAAGGGCAAAAAAGCAGGAAACTATACTGAGACCCCCTCACCCCCCGATAAAACTGGTGGCAGCTCTATTATGACATGGATGGTAAAGCAGGACCCATGACAATAAGTTATTAGGTGGATGTGTTGCAGTGGGAATCAAAGACGAGTGTCTAATCCACTGATAATTATTATTTTGTATTCAGTTTTTACCAAACTTCAACAGCTAAATGTGCAAGATGAAATAATTGAGTCTATAACTAAATAATATAACCGATAACTTTCAAATTAGTTCAGTAGAAGTTAATAGATTATTTTTAATGAATAAGAGACAGCAGCAGGTTGTTGCCTGTGTAAGACCTGGTGGCCTGACTGTTAAAGACATTTTATTCAGGAAACTCTGATCAAACAGCCAGATCAGTCTCTATTGATAAACTGTAGGAAAAAGTTGACATTTCAACTCTGGCAGCGGGCGGGCGTGTGCATGAGACGAGAATGACCGCGACAGTTTCACGGGATTGCGCCAGTTACACAGTAGACGTTGCCATGGTTACCTCGCAGAGCGCTTGTTTGCCTGTCTGTTCATGAGGAGCGCAGAGCGACCCCGCGGATCAAAGCTGAAAAGGCCTAACAATTGACAAGAAATTAATTTATAACTTGCCAAAACCTTTAACATAAGGACAACTTAAAAAGCAACCATTCATGCAGCAAAGTGTAGCCTATTTATCCTATATGATTGATCAATCGACAACAAAGTCAAAGCAAACATTAGACATAGACTATATAACAAGCAATAATCAAAACATACCCAATTTATCCGATCCTTATTGTCAACTCAATGTTGGGCAAGTTACTCAGAAATAATATAGTTATTACCTACTAGTTACTTAGCATATGCGCCTTAAAAAAGTAATATTACTACTGGGTGAAATAACGCCACTCTCTCCCTACGAGTCCAAGCATCACTGGTAGTAGCGGCCGGAGATTCTTTCTGAGTTTCACGTTGCAGTGTTGCTTTAGCTGATGCTTCAGTTAGCCTAAGTATAAATGTAAAATTGTTCGCGGTTAAAAGTTTTTTGCTGGTCGCACAAAGTTTACAACGGACGACAATGTTCTTTTCATCGTAGACTGTGACACAATAATGGCAATAATGTTACTTACAGCAGTCGAAAATACCTCTCTGCCCCTGTTTTCCAGTCTTCCTTTAGCTTTTTGGCTAACAGCTGACTTTAACAACATAAGGTCCGGTGCCACTGACCTGCAGCGCGGTCGCGCATTGACGATGGTGCGTTCAGTAAGGCAGCATTACTTGGATTAATAACTATAATAATATAACTGTTTGGAAATAGTAATCGTTACATTACTCTTTACTGGGATATATATACACACACACACACACACAGATATATATCTATGTGTGTGTGTGTGTGTGTGTATATGACTTCTTGTCAAAAATTTATTTTAATTTTAGTTTGACTTGACAGCTGACCCAGGATATTCATTGCTGTCAAAGAGAGACATTAACCTAAAGACACTTGGGCCTAATTTAAAATCTTTTAGCCTAAAAATAAAGCTTTCACTCACACAACAGCACAAACAACCCCTGCCTTTTCAATCTGATTTTCTTCCCACCTACACGTGTTTTCCATAAGGGAATTTCAAGGCAAACTCAAATCATTTCATTTCCACACAGTGCCTCACACACCTCACACCTTTTGGATAAAATGTACACACTTAAGCTTTCGCTTTGTACTACACCCACACCTATTGTATCCCATACATCAACCCAACCTATACACATAAATGGACTGTATATAGATAGAAACATGAAAAAAACTAGAGGGAAGCGTAGTGAACTAGAAACATATTAAACCTGTGTGTACTCTCTTCAGGTGATTGTGTTCACATGAGGTGTTTTCTTAGCTGAAAGCGAGAAGCTTGCAGAGGCGTCTAGACCAAAACCTACGACATCTATCACTATATTTCATTAGCTAGTTGTGTTTGCATAACCCCAGAGTTAAATGCAAGCGGAGGAGTCCGCTGTGAAAACAAACCTCAGATGGCCAAGAATGAAGGATGAAAAATAGCTTTCAGGATATTGCTGAAAGAGCAGACATAATTCATTAATACATATTGTATCCTCCTTTAACTGTTTTTTCCTGCTGTGTGTGTTACTCAGATCATTGTAGAGCAATGGAGAAGGGGTATGTATGAAATTGATATTTCTCTGTACCCAATGGTCAATTAAATTCAAACAATGCAGGTTTCATAAAAAAAACAGAGCGGCCAGACTGCTTTATTTATGTTTCTGTCTGTGTAATAACTAAAATCCTCTTTGGATTGGTTTGTTTGTTGCTTAATGGAGAAAAAAAGTTCCAAGCGCTCTTTGTTCAGTTTACTTTCATGATGAAGGCCAAAGCATGAATGAAAATTGATGCAGTCTCTTTTAATTTGTTCTTCTGCAGCAGCCATACAATAAACAGTTTTAATTTTTTGGTCCAATGGTGAATGAATAAAACATGGATTTGTTTTTATTATTATTATAGGGCTTGCACTCGGGGTAGTGGGGTGGGCGTACTTGTTCAAATACTACTGTACTTAAGTATGTTCTTTCTAGATTTGTACTTTACATGAGTATTTCAAGTTGGTGCAAATTTTACTTTGCTACATTTCTAAGCCAAATAAAGTCCCTCTGGCGCAGAGCCCGATGAGGGCCATGCCTCACTCTCGTGTCAAAGGTGAAAGCCAGTGTCAATGTTTAAAACTTTGTTATATGAAGAGGATGAAGAGGAAACTATCCTAGGCACAAGAAGAGAAAAAAATGAATGAGAGTGAATAGCGGGAACAGCCATCCGGTAAACATGTGTTCTGTCCTCTCAAATTCAAGTCAAAGTAATGTTAGGAACTTGCGCATTCCAGCAAGAAATGTCTGTGGGACTAGTCCAGACAACACACAGATGTGATAGCAGCCAGTCAGCCAGTACAAACACAGTTGATCCACATCCAGCCTCAGCCAGTACTAGCACAGACCCAGTCCAGACGTATTTAGCAAGTCGCACAGGACCTGGTGAAGTACAGGCAGCCTCAGTTGGTACGAGCACAGCCAGAGATGTACAGTCAGCATCAGATACAAGCAACTCAGACCCCAGTGATACAGTTGCTGCTCCATCAAATGACCCAGCTGATTGGCCCCCAGTCTTAACAGCCTTTATGAGGACTGAGTTAGGATGCAGAGGTCCATTCAATCCAGCACTGGATTTTTTCTAGAAGAGGTTTCCATTCAGGCTTATTACAGAGACAGGCTGTTTTAAAGGAGTCTTGAAAAACATAGGTGGCTTTTTGTAAGATCAATACATTTGAATGCATTGTACTTTTGACTTTTGATACTACTTTTGAAACGAGGTACTTTTTTACATTTATGTGAGTTGTATTTTACTGGATGACTTTTACAGTACTTTTATTTGAGAAATATTTTAGTGTGGTATCTGTACTTTTACTTAAGTATGAAAATTGAGTACTTCTTCCTACAGTGGAAACATATCCAGGGAACATGTTGGGACAGTTTGTAGGTGTAATGTATAAATGGCTAAAAAAGGTAGCTAAAGGAAATTGAATACGTGGTAAAAAGCCCAAAAGTAATGCATTTACTGTTAACATAGTTAGCTATTTGATAAATGGTCAATTCACTTATCTAAAAGTAATGGCTAAATGGTTAAAATAGATTGCTAAGCAACTGCCAAATGGTTGAATTTGCTAGAAGCAATGGATAAATGGTTAAATAGATAGCAAAGCAATGGTAACAACCATCCAGATTCTTCTGCCACTCCAAGTGGTAGCCTACTACAATGCAAACTTGACCATACTGGCCTAAACATAGACAACAGACAGTTTAATTATATGAACACATATTGGAATAATACACTTTATAAAATGAACTGTATTATATGGCATCTCATTTAAGGGCGTACTCACACTAGGCCCGGTTGCCTTGTACCGTGTCTGAGCATGATTGTCCCCCCGACCCACTCCCCCGCTGGCCTGTGCTCACATTGCGCCCAACAATCCGAGTTGGAGCACCTTTACATCATCACTTTAATGTTTCCCATACATTGATTTATTTGTGGCGGCCCGCTACAGTATGCTGACTGCCACGTATTGATTTTTGATTTTTTTTACAAGGCCTATTTAAAATTGTATTTGATTGCGAAGCTGTCTGCAGAGCACTTATTCGCTCAGCACCTTGTCTCACTTGCTCGCTTCCTCCCTCTCTCTATCATGCACACCAGTGCACACAACATAAAGCTGTCAATGTCAGAGACCCTCCTTAAAAAAAGTTATTAGCAAGCCTGTAAAGAGCCTAATAAGGATAGGTATATTACCGTTAGATTACAGCTGGATTGTCGGGGTTAGCATGCCACCCCACACGCTGTCATTCTGTCGGAAACACTGCAAGTACTCTCTTTTGCACGACACAGTGGTGTTTATGTCCGAGTTCTGTGCTCGAGCATGGTTAGCAATCACACTAGATGCATACTGTGCATACGGAGTACAGCTTAACCCCGGCACAGAGCAATCACACTGGTCAAACAAACAGGACTTTGGGGGTTAAACGTACTCGGACACAGTACGGATCGCCTAGTGTGAGTACGCCCCAAAATAACATAAAATGAACGTACTGGGAATGTGACAGGTGGTGTCGATAAAGGTGTACTTGAGCTCATCAGAGAGGGCATGTACATCAGACAATAAAGGTTGGGAACCACCATTATAATGCATATATTTGTAAGCAACCTTGACATAAAAACTCATAGTGTAACAACCTGCTTATAAAACATCTTCCTTGATCACTTAGTTGCCTTTTAACGTATTTTAAAAGAGATGATTTTCAACATCAGAGAGAGGGCACATTTGCATACAGCCTATCACAGCACATTACTCCCAGACTGACATGCCACTCCAAAGTGACAGACATGTCGCAATGTCAGCATTACTGCACTGTATAGGATGCAGAGACTGAATTCCTGCACAGATGACCAAATAACAATCTTGCCCTGGTTACCTTCTTGGGTTGAAGGCCACACAGACACAAAGTGCATTGTCTCCAAAATTACAGCAGTTTCAGTTTCTTAACTTTACAGTTTACATCGTCAGTCTTATAATCTCCATTGCTTTTTATTCCACATTCATTGATTTGGGATGCACAAAAACTCTGAGTTTTTATTAGTCATAGAAACTCATGCTTGCACTTTTTCTACTCTCTTGCTTCCTTTGCTCCATCACCAATCTCTTCGTCTGTTCCACCTCTGCTCTCTATCTCTCTTTCACTTTTCCATCACTTCGTCTCACTCTCGCTTCCCCTCCCTCTATCTGTATGAAGCTGTTCCAGTGTGTGATCAAAGCACAGTGCGCTAGAGTTCTTTCCTCCCTCTGTCAGAAGCAAAGAGACAGGGGAAACAAAGGCCCCACAGTAGTCTGCCACAAATAACCTCTTCACAGCAGAACACTCACACACACACAAACACGTACATACCAACTCAGCCTATGGCAGTGGTAAGAAGAGAGAGTAAGGCAGATCTGTTTGAGTGTAGTAAGTGTATGCTGCCACTTGTTGGGTCTCAATAGTTATCCCCAGCATAAAAGGATGCAGCTTCTAATTATCTCCTATTCACACCAAACCGACACGACACACAGAGAATGACTTGACTGATAGTGGAGTCAGCTGCCAGCTTTGTGGTGCAGAACGGGAATTTAAAATGTGTCGCAGCCTAAATAATAGCACAAGCTGCAAAAAGCCAAAATCTGAATGCAAGGATATGTGGCTATGTTCAGACCGGAAAGCATTAAGTCAGAGGAGCGAAAACAAACAGTTATCATTGTCCTTGACCATCTTTTCTGTGGTTTGCATTTTTTTAGAGGGCCATTCAGGGAAAGTGTGAATTATATTCCAGTTTCCAGTGGAGACAGGTCCCATATGAGTCTGTGGATAAGGTCTTTGAAGTAGCTACAGTGCATATCTGCAGTGGACTTAATGCAAATATTACAGGAATATATTTGAAACTTTGCTGTTCTGAACCCATTTTCTGTCTGTCTCCCTTTGCACTCACATCCATCTACACTCGAGCTGCCCTTCCCAAAACTGTCCAAACTCCCCTTCACACTTCAGACTGCCTCTATCTTACATTATGCAATGTTTTTGCATTGATCTGCAGCTAAATTCAGTTTTTCAGATCAGATGCCTCAATCCAAATTAAACCTGCAGGTCCCTAAGCCTCTGACTGATGTTGGATCTGAAGAGAGAGGAGGCAATGAGCTGCACTTTGGTATTACTTGTTCCAATTTGGCCTCCAGCAGTGATGGAGCTTTGTGAGACCTATCTGTTGTTCTGTGTGGATGGCCAATAATGAGGGTTTGTTTTTGGGAGGGTGATGCAGGCACTCAACTAGAATGAACAACTAGAAGGTTTAAAATGGGCATCTATTATGACAAGGAGGTATACATCAGGCACACAGAAGCAGAGACATCATGAACTTACAATTTACATCTGCCGAATGTATTCCTTTCTTTTTCCCACCCCTCTGTATTGGTGGATCGTCAGGGATTGTGGCACTATGACTCTGTGGTTACCGAGTCTATGCTCAGTGTCTGGTAGTCAGCAGGGAAACTGTGTGGCTCATTATCCTTCATTAGGGTTTTATGGCTGAATCAGTGTGGAGGTAGCTCTGGGCCATATAATGAGTGTAGCTGAAATCACAGAGGACAGAATGAAGCAGCCTCTCAGAGCAGGTGACGCTCGAACAAAACCATACTATTCACTGCATCTCCAGCATGACTGCAGCATAACAAGCCAGCGAATGCCGTTCAGTTAGATGGAAATATGCATATGCATATCTATGCCCACTCATGCATATTTCTGCACACACAAAAAATGTAGTGTTATGCCTGCACAGAAATTGAGATAGTCGTTCGAGGGAGAAGAAAAGCAAAAAGAACTCCATCTGACAGTAATGAACAGAGCCAGGCTCAATGTTATAATGAGGTTGATGCTACCTGACATATCCTGTGAGGACTGTCTTTTTGTGCTTTTCTCTTTTCTTTCAGAAAAACACTGGCACCGGCAATAGCTCACTTACCCCCACTAAACTCTTGTGTCACAAAATAAACTTATCACAAAGCTTTCTCTTCTATAGAAAAGACACTAGTTCATCTGTCTGCTACACAGGCAGAGGTTGCTCTGAAATTGTTATTCAGGGGCACTCTGGTATGTCCATGCCAATTGGATGATATTGATGCGCTTGTCATGCCTCCATGTTGTTGTTTTTTTGTTGTGCAGCTCGGCCCCTCTAATTTTGTTTATCTGTCTTAGCTCACATCAACAAATGGGTTTTTGTCTTGGCTCCAAATATACATTTTGCCAGAATGACAGCAGCTAAGAGTTCTATCTCACATTATCACACCTTTGACACTGGAGATTTAGCTCCATTAACCTTCTCATATTTCTAAATGTTATCAGTAAATTGTTTCCATGCTGTGTGGCTTAATCTCCTGTTTTGTTCATAATTAGTTTTATCTCGCCCATATCTGTTTGAACAGCCATTTGGAAGTGTCTCCGGATATGGTTTGTACAGTGGTTGGTTGATTTAAATGAAACACTGCAGTTGCAGTGTTTGAACTATAAACATAATTGACAGTGGAACATGAAATTGACTGTTCACTAAAGTTCTTCCCCAAACATTAATTTACTCCACAGTTTAGCATATAGCCATAACTACACATAGTAGGTCAAGATTTGGATTGGTAAATGTTTTCTCTCCAAAACCAAAATCCAAGAGCAAAGGTGTAAGGAATAGCCTAGTCTGCTGTAACAAAAGCCACTACATAAAGTAGTGACCTAACCCAGCATGACTTCCAAGGCCAGGCCCATTTCATTATACATTATTTTGTGGGTTACAGGTTTGTTTGCAGGCTTACATTAGCAGCTGTCCTCGTTTATTTGGGGATGTTTATATTCCATCAATTCCAACCAAATTCCTTATGCAATAAAAATTTAAGCCCACCAAATACATCCCAAAATCCCATTAAAAGTGGAACAAACTCTTGAAAAAACGTGAACAAACGTGAGCTAAACAGGGTTATTTATCCATATCAGTCTTATAACACAAGGACTAACTAGCTCTACACTGCAACACAAGTACACTGCTAAATGGACCATCAACTGATGATGATAGGCTACTGGCTTTTTGCCTGGGGCATGGAGCTTTAGCGTCTTTTAAAATTATTTCATGCACTGTATGTGTTATGAGTTGTAGTTTTTTGCCATTGTTTCACGTGTCCTTCTATTTGCCTGTTTAGTCTGTTAAATTTTGTGATATGTCCTGTGTTTAGTGTTCAGTAACCTGTGTTGTGTCTGTTACCCCTTTGCATGTCAGTCTCTCTGTTTTCCCCTGCTCTCTCTCTGCCTGCCTGGTCTCGTTGGCCTCATGTCTGTCACCTGTGTACTCCCACCCTGCTCGTTAGTCCCTGGTGTATATATGTTTGGTGTTTCTCTTCAGTCTTTGTCCGGTCATTGTTGGTGTTACCCCCCTGTCAGTCATGGCTTCAGTCTCCCAGTCTCGTCCAGTGTTTCGCCTTGCTATTTTCTGCTCTTGGTGTTTTGGACTACCTGTGTTGGATTTTTGTTTCGTTTCTCATTTGGCTTTTTCTGGACTCAGCCACTCACTATGTAAATGTGCTTGCTTTTTGTTTGTTAAATAAATCACCTTTTGAACCATACCTCCTCTGCCTTGCGTCCTGCGTTTGGGTCCTCCAACCTGCTTCACCACACATGAATCCTAACAGAATGACCGGACCAGTTATGGACCCAGCAGACTTGACACTCCTGGCAGAGGATTTGAGAGAGTGGGATTCCACTCTTGAGAGGTTGTACTCAGTCATCCAGGGATCAACTGACCTAAAACGTAGGCTATTTGTTGAGGCTGCTGAACTTTCCCCCCATGGCTGAGAAGTTAGCTGTGATTCGGCGGCTGAAAGGAGACTTGCTGCAGATTCTGGACACTCCCGAGGGTTCTGAGGCTAGCATCAATCTGCCTGTCCCCCAGCCTACTAGCGCTCCAGCAGGCTGGAGGCTAGTTTCCTCCCCGGTTCCACCGACGACTGGCCCTCTTTTGAGGGAAGTCGCCTCGCCATCTTCCCGGGAGGCCGTGGTGGTCATCAGAGGCGACCTGGTCACCATGGCTCAGGACGTCAGGACCAGCTCCATGGTCCTCCTTCGGTGGTCCAATCGACTCCTGTTCCTCAAGCTCCGTCGGTGGTCCGACCGGCACCGGCTCCGCCGGTGGTCCGATCGACTCCTGTTCCCTCATCAGTGGTCCGACCAGCACCAGCTCCGTTGGTGGTCCAGCCGACTCATGTTCCTCATGCTCCGTCGGTGGTCCGACCGGCACCTGCTCCGCCGGTGGTCCGATCGACTCCTGTTCCCTTGTCGGTGGTCCGACCGGCACCAGCTCTACCACTGGTCCGATCGACTCCTGTTCCTGATCCTTCATCAGTGGTCCGACCGGTAGCTGTCCTGCCGGGGGGCCGGCCAGCTCCTGCTCCCTGTGCTCAGTCCGCGGACCTCAGCCCAGCAGTCTCGCCTGTGATCCTCGGCCCAGCAGCTCAGTCCGTGGTCCCTAGCCTCCTACGACGACCTTCTACTCGGCCACTGGAGGGGTCTCGTCCTCTTGGGTCTCTGTTGGCTCCCCGTCGCTGTCAGTCTCCAGCGAGGCTCCGCCCTCAGCACCGGCCTCCTGCCCGACCTCTGGAGAGATCTCGCCTTCGCCGCCGGCCTCCAGGGAGGACTTATCTTCGCCGCTGGCCTCCTGCCCGACCTCCGGAGAGGCTTCACCTTCGTCTGCCTCCTGTGGGTCCCCGCCATTGGCATCCTGTTTGCCTCCCAGAAAGGATTCGCCTTCGCCGCCGGCCTCCAGCTCGGCCCCCAGTTGGTTTCCCACCTCACTGTTGGCCGTTCTGCCGACCCCCGGAACTCTGCCAGTTGGGTCAATCTCCGGGTCCTCCCTCCGAACTATTCAGTCTTTCTGATCTGCCCGGCCTGTGGGTCATCCTCCGGGACGACCTCCTGGACAGTTGGGTTGTCCTCCGGGACGACCTCCTGAACTGTTTTGTCCCCCTGGCCTGCTCGGTCGACCTCCCGAACTGTTCTTTCCCTCTGCCCTGCCCTGCATGTTTGGCTGAGCACCTTTCCTGCTTTGTTTCCTGGACTGTGTGGTTTTTTTGGGGGGTTTTTTTCTGGCCCTCCTCCCGTCCTCCCTCCGCCCACCCTGGCTAGGGTTTTTGGACTTTGTTGTGTGGGGTGGGTTTTTGTTTGAGAAAGTCTGGGGACGTTCTTTAAGAGGGGGGTACTGTTATGAGTTGTAGTTTTTTTGCCATTGTTTCATGTGTCCTTCTATTTGCTCTCGTTCCTCGTCCTTAGTAGTTTATGTCTTGTCTTTTATCTTTGCTCTTGGTCCTGTGTTTTGGTTCTTTGTCTTTGTTTCCGGTCCTACGCCTTGGTTCATGTTTTGGTATTACTTCAGGTTCCTTGTCTGCATTATTTTAGTTTAGTCTGCTTGTGTCTGAGTTAGTTTGTTTATTTCTAATCTGTTACATCTTGTGATATGGCCTGTGTTTAGTGTTCAGTAACCTGTGTTGTGTCTGTTACCCCTTTGCATGTCAGTCTCTGTTTTCCCCTGCTCTCTCTCTGCCTGCCTGGTCTCCCTCATGTCTGTCACCTGTGTACTCCCGCCCTGCTCGTTAGTCCCTGGTGTATATATGTGTTTCTCTTCAGTCTTTGTCCGGTCATTGTTGGTGTTACCCCCCTGTCAGTCGTGGCTTCAGTCTCCCAGTGTCCAGTCGTCCAGTGTTTCGTCTTGCTATTTTCTGCTCTTGGTGTTTTGGATTACCTGTGTTGGATTTTTGTTTCGTTTCTCATTTGCCTTTTTCTGGACTCAGCCACTCACTATGTAAGTGTGCTCGCTTTTTGTTTGTTAAATAAATCACCTTTTGAACTGTACCACCTCTGCCTTGCGTCCTGCGTTTGGGTCCTCCAACCTGCTTCACCACACACGAATCCTAACAGTATGTAGCCATCAAGTGCATATTTTAGACCAAATTGCAAGATCCTGTAAAACTGAAACAAGTTAGATAAAAAAAAAGTTAACCAAAGACTGCATTTTCAACCAACTCATGAAGCTATTGTTAGCTTTATTAGCTTGCTAGCTACAGCTGCTGGTAATGATTGCTGGATAGAAACAAGAAGCCTGCTTTTGCCTACTTTGACTGAACTCAAAGACCAATTGTTGTCAAACTGTTGACATTGTTGACTAATTTCAACCACCGTTATCATTGCAAATGGCACGTGTACAGTGTGAAAACTTAAAGCATGATAGTCAAAGAAACAAGCACCCAGGAAGTGCAGAGTGCATTGAACCCATTTTGACACAGTGGTCAAATTGTGGAATTACAACTTCCAGATGAGTGACATTATGCACACTGGCCCCAAAAGACTTTCCCCATAGACTTACATTGTGAAGGAAGCGACTGTAAAACGGTGGATATTATATTAATTTAAGAGTCACAACCAAGGTTATTATCATTAACAAAGACGAACAAAATAATGAAAACTAGATGTGAAAAAACATTAACTGAAATAAAAATAAAAACGAGGCTTTACAAAAGAACGATAACTAAAACTGTATTGTAGGTTTGCAAAACTAACCAAAACTAACTAAAATGAAAGAGTAAATGTCCTTAGGTTTCATTTCTTTATTTATTTCATAGGACTAAGCCTACATTTCGAGTGGATATGAAGCCGGGGGAATTGACACTGTGGGGCTGTTGGTCTGGCCGGATCGCCAATTCAGCGGAGCGCGCGGTGATTACCCGATAGGCACCTGTTGGTAAGCCGCAGGTGTGTTATGCTTTTGTCCTCCGCGTGAAGAGCTGACACGCTGCGTGTCATGTGGCTGTCCTGCCACAATTGCTTTATCTGTCAAGAGAACGCAGGGTCAGGGCGGCGTCTGGCTGCAGCATAGCAGTTGGCTTAAATTAATAAATACTAAACTAAAACTAAGCATTTTCCAAAAATAAAAACTAACCTAAACGAGGAAACCCACGTTAAAAACTAATTAAAACTAAATTGAAATTGAAAAAAAATGTTAAAACGAAATAAAAATAAAAACTAATGAAAAATACAAAGTCACTCCTCAACTGCCGCTATATAGCCACGTCCCCTAAAGTGGTTGTCCTGTGCGGTCCTCTGCGTCATCTTTTAAATATGGCAGGAGGGAGGGAGCTAGCGCACACACACACACACACACACACACACATACACACAGACAGAGACTTCGGACTTGTAACCAAGAGAAAGTGGATGTTCAAATACTTTATCAAAAAGCATACAGTTTTGTTTTCAAAGTTCTTGCCATAAAGTCTTCTTCTCAAAAAGGTTATTTTAAGTTCTTCAGTTAAAATTCTCATTTCAGACTGCCCTTTAGTTCTGTGGCTTTGTTAACTGAAAAAAGCTGCCTCCAAAAAGTTTTTGTTCACTAGCTATGATTGCGTTAAGCAAAACGGCCTCACATTGGTCCTTGTCTGGGGCCTCCAAATCTTTGGATTAAATGCTTTACTGCCACAAGCACTGCCAAAAGGCAGATATGTACTGTATGGTTCACATGATACACAGAATATTTCATGACAGTGTACGCTATATCCTCTTGGCGAGTACAGCCACCAGAGCCAGTCACCCCACAGCTCCTTCACAGTGGCAGAAAACCGATCATCCATTGCGATACCTCCCTCGCTTTGTTGGCTGTGGGCTTACAGACTGAGGCAGAGACTGAGGCACTCTGTGGAGGAGCTTAGGCTGAGATCTGTTCACTAGCTCAGCCATCTAAGTGCTACAGATGACCCACAATATGCTAGAGTGCCCACAGGGGAAATAAGCTTCCAGACATGAGACTCCATCACCACTGCGCTCAAGTGAGGGAAATGGAGGGGCAGAGAGCGTTTAACCATGCTTGCTTCACTGGCCTCCCGCGTCTTGTTAAAAGCCGATGGCCACTTATGACAGAAGGGATAGCCGAGATGATGAAATGTAATGGGCCAAGAGGAAGGGGGTTTTGCTGAAGAGGTCTGGGAAGTGAGTGGGAAGAAGACACAAGAGCAGATGGGAGATTCGAATAGTCTTAATAGAAAGACGGGGAAAGTTATGCTGCACCCACACATACCTTGTGTGTGTGATAAAAGTGCTGCATGTGCTTTGTTATGAGGATGAAGAAAAGTGGCTGTGCTGCTTGTTTCACATACAACACTTACATTACCTCTTGTTGTACAATACATCATCCACTGCTTAGACTGCTGCAGGTACTAGATTATTTTCAATACCATTTACTTATCACAAAAAGGTTGTTGTGGGAAACGCATCCAGCCTCTGTGAGTCGCCCTGCTAACATTATGAAACCCTTATGAAAAAAGAAAAAAAGTATGTAGGCCTACCAGATGATGTGTGGGATACGCAGTATATTTATTATTTGGAGAAAATCCTGCAAAGGGAATAATTCAGCATTTTCTAAATTCTCATCTCAAACACTTTCATGTCTCTGTGTGAAGTAGGGAGCTGGATCCAGGACATGGTTAGCTTAGCTTAGCACAAACACTGGAAACAAAGGGAAACGGCTAGCCTGGCTCTGTCCAAGTTGGACAAACACGCCTACCAACACCTCTAATGCTCATTAATTATCGTGTTGTATCTGTTATGTTTAATTTGCACCAAACAGAAAAGTAAAAATGGCAATTTGGTTTTAGGTGGACTTCAGTGCTGTAGCTATTTCTTGACAAAGAACATTTTATCCATCTGTCCAGTACTTCTGTGCTGCATCTCCAGCTACAGCGTGGGTTGTCACATAGGTGGGTGAACACAGGTTTTAGCAAAGGTCTCTGTGCAGGCACGATAGTCCTTTTTCACAGCAGACAGTTTGACTTCTTACAGTAGGAAAAGCAGTTGTCACTAATAACATTAACAATGGCTGTGTTCTGTCCAAGTGTCCTAGTAAGCCGTGACGGTGTGACTGTGAACCAGCATGCACAATACCAGGACACTAGAACCAAAGCAGCTTAATGGAATTCAGCCATCATTCATTATTTGTGACATCAAAAACACCCAACGGTTACAGTAAAGAAATTTTTATTTATATTGTTTGGTGAAATATTGCAACTTTATATTTCTTTTTTCAGTTTTGTCTGAAATGTTGATGGGCTTACTTACAAAGGCAATATCCCTCACTATTCTTAATGTCATGTCATGGTGATTGCTCACTTGAGACAGAACTGGTTCCCATTGAGTTCCAAATGGGTTCCATGCAGTCAGATTGTCAGAGTACACATGTTGGCAGGGCCTTGTTGGTCGTCACCCTGCTGTGAGAAGGTCAGCACCTCGCTGTTTCTGAGAAGCTGTGCAACCTCCTCTGGAACAAGTCCTGCCCTTATCAACATGCTTGATGGCTACCATTTGTGACAGGAGGATTTGCTAATTGTCAGCAAATCAGTTTTTCTCTTGTTCCTTTTGAATAAATTCCTTCTCGAGTATGCATTACCAGGTAGCTTATGGGCTAAATAAAACAGGCTAAAAAGGTCATTTATCCCTGCTGTTATCAGCCTAGTAAATTATGTTGTATTTGTTGTTGTTGTTTGATATTTGGACCAAGTTGTATTTGATTTTTGAACAAACAATTGTACCTACAAACACACTGCGTCTTTTAATGTGCTACCCTGTGTCCTCACTTATCCTCCACTGAGCCCACTGATTTGAGAAAAGGGATCGATATCAAAGCAAAGGCATCCAGCCAGCCTTTGGGCTTCACCACGTTAGCCTTGCAGTAAGAGACTGCATTTCTTCATTGTAACGCTTGCAGATATATGTCCAGGATAGGGATGATAACAAGTGCCACTATCTCCCCTGTGACTTATTTCGGAGACAAATCCCTGTAACTAAAACGAAATTTAAGAAATTGGAGTCTTTAAGTTAATTTGGCTATTCCTCTAATGAGATGTTCATTATCGTGAGAATAACAACAATCAGGCAGGGGACTTCTTTGTCGTAGTCAATTAACTCTTACAGCCTGCTGTAAATTATCATAGAAATCCGAGCACTGTTCACTAAACACATAAGAAGTCAACAGCAAAACATAGTTAGTGTGACTATTCTGTTGGATGTTCACATCGTAAAACAACACCACTTACTATGGTTTGAGTAACGTGGTAAGTATGGGAGTCAAATTGGGGGAGAGAATGTGGTGTACAGGAGGAAGTAGTATGTTGCAATAAACATGGTTAAAAAGGTATATAACTGAATAATTTCTTTTTATCAATAAATATCGATAAAATGTAATAAGTATTTGTTTAACCATAATAGCTATGTTGCCGTTCCATCAACAATAAGCTGTGCAGACCTTACTAGATCAGACTATGTATATCATAATGCTACTGACGTGTGCTACTAATAATAAAAACTTAAATGACTGAATATGTTTTGATGTTGTTGCTTGTAGACGTCGAATGTAGGTTTTTAACTCATGTAGTATTATGGTGCCTATATTTTGCCTACACTTTCTGAATGTTCATTACTGATCAACAACTGCTCATGATTTATAAGTATACCAGTGTTTCTTTGCTTAGTGTGGTGTATGACTATTACCTCTTGGCTGTTATAACATAGCTTTGCATAATGTTCATTCGATGCTGTTTGGAATCCACAGTGACACATCTGCAGGGTTTGCTTTAGTGTTGTGGGTTAGAAGTCGTTCAGTTTGTTGGAGGTGTTTGGAGGAGGCACGTGGAGTGATAAGTGAGGCTGGACACCAGAGATCACAGTGTGACTCTGACCACATTCTGAACGAGTGACACCTGTGGTACGAGTATGACGTCAGCCTGTATAAAGAGATCATTATGTATTTCTACTGTATGCCCAGGGTCATTTCAATGAGTGCCTTTCACCGTGTAATTACAATGCATTCATTCACTGCATTAATTAACACCAGCTGTTAATAGAGTACTGGTCCATGCAGCAGTTAACCATATACGACCAAGTCGGGTATTCAGGTAGGTGCTTTGTTAATTCTTGGTGTGCTTCATCTTGATTCATGTATTTAGCGTTACACATGTGTCAAGTTTATCTTTAGTGTTTAATATAAGAATTTGTGTTTGCTATTGACTCTAGCCCTGTCAACTTCTACTGTCACCCATCATGAGACTTTCTGCCACCTTTCTGTTTGAGGAAACAGCTCAAGGACTCATAATTTGTGCTCAGCTGTCAAAATGATTAATCCAACCAGCTGCAAACATATAACTTGTGTGTGCGCAACATGTGTGTTTTTCCTATGGTTTTTCCATGTGTGTATGCAGTTAAGTGCACAATCTTGTGTTCCTGTGAATGTATGTCAGTGCAAAAGAGCAGCACAGAGGGAAAGAAAAAAAAGGAAAAGCCGGAGCTGGTGAAAGCGCTCATCCAAAATATTTTCACTTCACATGAGCATGATTGTAATTTCAAGCCTCTCAGGGAGTCATCATGTGGCGCACTGACTAGGGGAAGATAACTGGCAGAGGCGAACATACATATCCCTGTTCTATTCTATCCACTTTTTAAGCCCACTGCACCTACAGTGTTTATGTCTCTGTGCGTGCTGTGTTTGCGTGTTCGAAGAGAACAAAACCGGAGGTGAGCATAAAAAGAAGAGCTTATTGCTGCAAATGTTTTATGAATTGCACATAATGACACGGTATCATATCTTCTGCCCCATCTTCAGTGAGTGTGCACAACAGATATCCGCCATCCCCACAGCAAAGCCAACTAAGCCGGGTGCCCTTGCTCCCAAAGATAAACCCCTGAAGCTTGAATGACAGGTTGAGCACTTTGAGGCCACACGCAAACAGACTCCCTTACTGCCTGGCTTTCCTCTTTCTCTCATTTATCTATTTATCTTAGCCTGCCTTTCCTCTCTCTCTGGGCTGAGCTGGGTCACTTCTGAGCCTTTTAATGCAGCAGAGGCACAGATGCCATCCTGTCACAACATTTGCCTGTAGATTTTTGTCATTTTCATAACTAACAGCTGGTATATTCCCTCACATGTAAATCGATCAATTCAGAATGGCAAGAGAAACATTTTTGTTTCTAGTTTTCTCCAAACTATTAAACTTTTTGTGCACGACAGCAGGGATGTGAGATTGTCCCTTGGCCTCTGACGGGTACAGTGAAATGAGAGGAAGTGGTGCTCAGAGCTAAGAAAATGCACAATTGATAGACTACTGTGAGAGATAGCGGGGTAATAGCAGAGAAGAGATAGCCAGGTGTTGTATGTGTTATCAGGGGAGAGTTTAAATTGGGTTAAAAGGATGTGAGCCTCTGGCCGAATTTTAAACCATGCCCTTGTGTGTAGTTGAGTGCTAGTATTGATCATTACACACGAATACATGTAACTATCCTTTCTGCTATTTTACTTGCGTGGGCTGTAAAAACAATGTAAACACTTTATGAAATGGGTCATAGGCTGCATACTAATGTATGCTGGTAATTACCCTGTCAATAAGGTTTGTTTATGTGTTTGGCATATGCTGTCGTGATCAAATCCACCGTACATTATGCTCTGCGTGGAAATTATTTGTTTGGATGAGAAAGAAAAGAAGGTATGATACCGGCAAGGCATTTTGTTGCATCATACCCCATGATGCACTTGGGTGGTGTCAACAACAAATGTTTGTTTTAACACCAATAGCAGACAGAGTTAGAAATTAAACATTTGGCTCCCAGATGTAGAAAACTGAAGCAAACAGCAGTTGGTTGATGAGATTAGGACAGAGCCACGTAGGAGTAAAATAAAAAAAACAAACAAGAGCCACTCTTACATAAAACAGAAGTGACAGGACCACCATATGATCACAGTAAACCTCTGCTGTGATTAAGTGGATGTATAGATGAGCACAGCGTGCCTTACTGCATTGCTGCTGGTATTATCCCAGCAACGGGAAATACAACTATGATCTTCTGACGTCTTTACCCTGGTGGTTTCACAACAATTCACACATTCATTTGTGTGAATCTGATGACTCTGTTACATGAGTCCCATGTGACTTCAACGTATTCATGTATTATCAAGGTGCAAATCACCCACCTAGTTTAAATGATCATCCACCAGTCAATGGAACTGAAATCAGTTCTTGATTGACACGTATTATTTTGCAGAGTATCCCTAGAAATTATGTTCATATTGGACGATTCTGCACCTCAATATCAATATCAATATTCTTGTCTGGAGATAGGGTTGTGTAATTAGACCTTCATATGTCTTATTGTGTGATGTCCCAGTAGTTGTCATACCACTTTGTCAATGGGAAAACGTAAGCAATCCTTCATTGGTCTGTAGCAAAATGAAAAGCTACACTCATTACCATGCCACATTTGGCCAGTTAGAGGGTGTTCACACTGAAAACTGGTGTTAAAAATATAACCCTTTCATGCATGAATTATGACAGCCTCTGTCAGGATTTTTTTCCTATGTGTTTTTATGGCTCTTTAGGCATGCAAAATAAAATTTGAATTTAAAATACACATTATACACAAATATAAAAAAAATAAATACACAGTTTCTTACATGTCCACTAAGGTGGACAGCGTGCGCATAAGGTTTTAAATGAAGAAATATTTATTTAATAAACCAATAAATAAAATAATATATTATGTGAAATCTATATTCTTTAATGCTGTTAAACTAATGTGGTCACATATACATAACATATTCTAATACTGCTTAATGCAATGCAAAAGTGCTAAACCTCACTTCTTACTCCTCAGCCTCTCTTTCTCAGCATCCTCAGCTCCACTATCACTGCTGCTAGCATTTGGGGTTTCTCCTATTTCTGGCAGCCATTCATCATCACTGCCACCAGTATTATCCTCACTTGATTCTGATGGAACTGGCTCCACTATCCTGAATGCCTTTCTATCACTTGCTGCAACACACTAAATGTTACTCACATAATGGAACTAATCTGCACAAAATATTGTTTTTGTTACAGAAACTGCAAGTGCAACATAATAACATGTATTCATTGGTGCTGTATTGCTAAAGCTACTGGTAAGAAGATGATACAATCCAGGAAGTTCAGTTTGAGTAATACAACAATGAGTTTAAGGGTTGATCCGATCTTTTACTCTCCCAATGCTGATACTGCAACTCAGGGGCTCCAATACCAATCTTAATGCGTGGATACTACTGAAATGCAGCCAGCTGTGACTGATGAATGTAACTGGAAACACAGACTTTTATAATGACACGGACAAAGAAACATTACACAAGGCCGATGTCCGATCCACTTAAAGTCAGTATCGGCGTCAGTATAAATTTGGCCTATTGCATTGCCGCATGCCATATCATTGTATTCTCAACAGTCACGAAGTGACTTGTAACGCCATTCCTGCTGCCAGCCATGCATTTTTGTTAGCCATCGCATTGTCATTGTGTTGCTGGATGATTGGATTGCAGGTGCATTATCAGGCCCATGATCAACCTGTCAAATGTGATGCAAATCCATTCACAGCTTTTTGAGACAAACTGTGAGATGGGATGAGGTTAGCATTATTATAACATACTGAAGGAATGGCAACAAAAAGAAAATATCCTCAATTTTGACTATGATGATAAGATCCTGTGATTGAGCCAGCGCGGCAGAGGAGACAAGGGGATGCAGGACCCCGAGGAGAAGGAGAGGTGACCCATGCTGTGGGTCAAACGTGGACTCACACCCCGTAGCACTTTGTAGAGAAAACACTACTAATCTGATCAGAGTAGGTCAGGACAAATATATGCGCACACTCACAGGCAAGTACACTCCAACCATCACATGCATGCACACACACAAACCCACACACAGCTTACTCATAGCTTTGGCAAAGGTGCACAGGCTGCTCGCAGCATTGGCAAAATGACATATTCAAAGGCGTGAAAGAGAGGGAGAGTTGGGGGAGGGGGTATCAACGGATCATTTGGAAACATCTGGGTCCACAATCGGTATCTCCCTCCCTCTAATTAACGTCCCCTCAGCCTCCTCATTTTTCCTTTCCATCCTGTCCTTTCCGCCAACATATCTCTCCACTGTGCTCCATCACTTCATCTTCCTCCTCCCTGTTTCTTGTTCTCTTTCAGTGCACCAAGAGGGCCGTCTTTCTCCGTCTTGGCTCAGATGGAACCATCTCAGAAAGCACACACGCACAAAAAATATTTTTTTAAAACCCAATAGGAAGACACAAACATACACACACACACACGGTTTATGTGGTTTCTAATGCCATCGTCATGGTAACGCTCCCTAGCTCCTGTGCTCGCACAAATGAACAAAGCGCATATCCCAGGAATCTGTGTGGATTCTTATATAACTACACAACCCCACGCACGCATAAAGAGAGAGAGAGACGGACAGAAAGACAGATAGATATATGGGAGTGAGTCAGTGCTAGACCACATAGTGAGAGCATCTGTCATCCACGTTATACCTTTCACCGTGACAACAGTATATACCGCTGTGTTACTTCAGCCTCACGGTGAGACACACTCCCGCACACACACCCCCACACACGCACACCAGGGGCTTCTTCAGTGATTCAGTACATAGCAAGAGGTGGAAATGGCTGTTTAACTAGTTATGGCAACACCACTGGCTCATGTATCAGCATACTAATTACTCGTTTTTCCTCCCTGAGGGCGCTGTACATGGAGATGGTGTTGGGTAAGTGGAGAGAGGTGGGCTGGAGAAATGAGAATGGGGTCAGAAGAGGCATCACTGTAGATATAATGAAGTGACTGGTAATTTCTCGTGCCTCGGCAACATGGGAGGGAATCATGGAGGAAACAAAAGGGGGAGATAGCGACTTGTGCTGGCCTATTTATATGCAGTGTATGGGTTTATGTGTGAAGGAACAAGCGAAGTGCAAGTGTGAAAGCGGATGAGTACATGGCATCCTGTATCAGCCTGTTTGGGAAAGGGAAGGCGGTGGAGTGTTCCAGGACGTGCTCTCCACCTCCTCGGCCACTTGTTTATCTTATGCATGGAGTATTTCATCTGTTGTTGTTTTGTTTTTTATCGGCCTTGGCGCCGCAATGATACATTTATATGTGTGGTTAGGTGATGCATTGCTCTCGCTGGTGCTGAATATACCAAGTGTCTGGTGTGTGATTTATAGAAGGATCATAACATGATGGCAAATGGGCGAATGGGTTCAGAGAGGCTTGATGAAAGCGTCATGTTTATAGAGAAGGTGAATTTCCACCAGGTTGATTGAAAGGGGCCATGGGCACACAGACAACTTCAAGCCACACAGACATCAGGCTTACTCACTGCAAGTTAACAAGCCCATTTGCTTCTTTTCACACCTAACGGAACTAAGCTGTAAATCACTCACACGTTCACTTTTAGCGGCCTGCAGATTTTCCACAAGGGGGAGCTGTTTAGTCATTGTCCATCATTAGGTGCGTTTGTCTTCATGCGGCGCTGCGCAGCGCTGACTTAACGTGATACATGCTGGACTTAAAATAAGGCATGCTGGTTAGAAATTGTGTCCGACTTTTGGTGGTGCTGCAAAACGTCACCATGTCACATGACATTTAAACCTCGCGGGAGCGAAGTGGCTGCAGGCACTGAGTCCGTCTGCACAAAGTTGGAACCACCTTTTGCCTGATCATTGTTTTTACAGCCCCTCTCTGCAGTCGTCTGCAGCTCACGTTAGACTATAAAGTCGGCAAAAGTCAGCCACAGTCATCTCGAACGCACCTATTGACCATTTCTACACATGCCAACCTATGACACCTGCAGGAAAGGAAAGTAAAAGCAGCACATATGGCGGATTTATAGTTGTGCATTAAGGGGCTATGGCCAGGGGTTCCTACTCATAAATGTAACCATACCCACCTTCCCTTGGTCACACTTATCACAAACAGAATGAAAGAATGTAAACACAGTTCCTGTGGGGTAAATATAATTAAAGGACAATTCTACGGGATCATGCACAACAATACATCTGTTTAGCAGTGCAGTAAATGTAAATGCTCCGTACTTGTATAGCGCCTTTCTAGTCTTTTCGACCACTCAAAGCACTTTTACACTACATCTGCATTCACCAGTCACACACATTCATACACTGAGCCTAAGTGCTCAAACGGAAACTAACATTCACACTCATTCGGGGTTCAGTATCTTGCCCAAGGACACTTCGACACGCAACCAGGGGGAGCCAGGGATTGAACCACCTACCTTCCGATTAATGGCCAACCCGCTCTACCTCCTGAGCCACAGCCGCCCGCCGCCACAGCTGTGGTGATATTGACAAGATAAATATACATATACAACCTTAGGTGGATTTTCCATTCTAAAAAATGAACACACATATCACTGATGTATACATTTGCAGTTCCAAATTGCTGCTGTTGCATGTCTGAAACCTCCGGTATTTCATCCCCATGCTTTGATGATATTGGCTGCTCTGCATCAATGAAACTGGGTCCTTGTTGCTATAACAGTCCTCCTTTCTCCTCTTTTCTCTACTCATTTGTGTGACAGCCAGTCATTGTTGTGTTATCTAAAACTAATACAACATAAAGAGCTGCGCACGTTTTACAGTACAAGTTAACACGCATAAGCGCATTTTAATACACAGGCAAACAAGCATACATGCACACACCCACAGCTCTTGTTTAAGGAGATTTACAGGCAAGGCACGGATACAACTTAATCTATAACTGTTGTAAGTCCTAACAACCAAAGCAGCTGCAGCCATAGACAGCATATAGAAACCTTTTTTCAATATTTGAACTACAGTTCAAAGAAAAAAATAAAAAATTAAAGCTAAAACAATCACAAATCACGATGTGTAAGCTTTTCCTTGTACTCCAATTGGGAGGTTTTCAAAAGTCAATTTTACAACATAATTTATCATTAGGCTACATGGGTATTTAAAAAAGTGACAGCTGTACTAACAACCATATCAAAAATGTATAACTGCAGTTGTATAAAAAAAACATATTAAATCCAAATAGTGTGTTAACATGTGAAAAATAAATCTAAGCAGTAAGTAATACTAGGTGAGGCAGTCCCGTCTCACCATGCTAATCAGATCGGAACTGACAAGCAGTACAATCTCTTTGTTTCAACTTGCTACAAGGAGGTGAGGTAAGGAGGTATGGTAATTGGTGGCCACTGGCTCACTCACAATTGGCTCCTACAAATTGTCATTGTTTGTTAAAGCTTCGTGGAGGAGCCGTGGGCCAATCATCTCTTCTACTCCTAGAAAGAGTATGTCTGTTTGTGGCACAGCCTGTGGCGCATTTAATCTGACTGTCAGGGTCTGCTGACGCACCTGCCTGCAGACACGCACTGACGCGTTCACACACATGCGCGCGCACACACACACACACACACACATAGACAAACACAAACTGAAGCTGGTAATTGGGCTCATGAAGCCAAAGGACAAGAACAGCAAAATCTCACCTCCTGTCTTTGTGTAGTGTGTGAGTGGGCAAGTGGTTTTCTGTGTTGCGGTTCAAATGCCCTGGCTACCTCCTAAAACCAGCAATTTCCTGTGAGGTCATTTGAGCGTGACAGCAGCAGGTGCCTAATGGGCAAAGCTTAGGGAACAGGGCATTACCAAAAATCCAGCAAACTCAATTGTATTAATCCTCAGGATTAGCAGCTTTAATTCTCAACACATTTCCAGTTCTAAAAAGTCTTCTTTCCTCACTGAAAATGGGAGAAGCAGCGTGAGGTGAGTATGCAACTATTTCAAGTGAAGCAGGAGCGTTTTCCTCCTTGTTTGAGTTGGAAAAAGGTGGTCGGTTATGGCCATAATGACACGTTTTGATTTAAGTAACCCCCACCCAAAAAAGTTGCGAGTTGTGCTGGAGACAAGTTTAGACTCAAATCAGAGAATCCTTTAAGTGTCTTTTTTTCCCCACATGTACCTTCAAATCTCTGGTCCACCAGTCAGTTTCATGATGAGACCAGTATCCAAAGAACCAGTATCTTAACCCCACTCTGCACAGTGACCCTAAAGAACACTGAAAACTGTCAGGTGTAATCTCCCCTCCTGCCGCTGTCCTCCCATCTCTCTTACACATGCACACGTATGCACACCCACACAGCTTTCAAATAAGGGATTTAGATTACAGTGAACAGTGCTAGCTTCATGATGATGATGTGTGTGTACTCTGAGGGTGAGCCTTATTGGAATTCATATGATGTTTGTCGATTTCCTTCATATAAACAGGTGGCTGTGTGGAGATAACGTGCAGCATATTGTGCCGACGATGATGCACCCGTGCATGCACTCACACACACATCTGTTCTTTATTTATTTTTTTATTTTTTATCCTAAAGCAGCGAGAGGGACATTTTTATTAATCTCTCTATTTCAGAAGAAGAGCACCGAAGCCTTTCAGGTGTATGAGCAGGGATTCCTGAACAGATGTCACCTCGTATCCACCCAGTGTGGAGCTACAACAACAAAACAAAACCCAGTTTTGCTTTGTTGCTGTTGCTGCAGAAAGGCGCATAATAAAAGACTCCATCTTTCTGCTCCCCACCCCCTTGCTCCTATTCTCCCAGGTGTACTTCTGTTTTTATTATCATGGCTCAATTTCACCAATTTAGATGACTCCTAAGGTCATATAAGTAGTTCAGATGTGCCTTACAAGAAAGGCACTTTTTATGAAAAGGTGGGAAGAAGAATGGTGGGACTGTGTGTATGCGGTGTGTGTTTTTGGATGTATTTCAAAACCGAGGCACAAACACACACACCTTTATTCGACTCCTCATTGTCAAGGTAACATGAGCCCGACTGTCACCTCAGTTCCTCTCATCATAAAAACGGATGCACTGAGTCTATGTGTGTTTGTCTTTGTGTGTAGCCCCGTGCGAGTGTTCCTTTTTTTTTTGATCCTAATAAAAGATGAGGGTTTTTTTGTTGTCTCCTCTGCCGATGTCTTGGCGGCCTCTGCTAACACTATGTCTACATGCTGACCTTGCCACTTCACATCCGGTGGCAAGCCAACCTCTGTATTGATCTCTCATTTCAAGGGCTCAAAAACACAAGCTGGCAGAGCTGACAGAGCCATTACAATTCATCGTGGCTAAATCAAACAGACTTCAGATTGTGCAGGAATGATTTAGGGCACTTGTTGAGGGTTGCTTAAATAAGACTTTTATTTTCTGTCTCATGGTAAAAAAAAATATCTGCACGCTGCTCTTGCATTTTCAGCTAGTCAAAGAAGCCAGTGTTATCAGTAAGTGCAGCAGTACAGTATTTATAACTGTTGCATGCTCAAATGTTTCCTCTAGATGCTACTGTTGGGTCTCCATTTAGTCTGCTACCTTGTTCTATATTGGTCCATCAAAGGCCACCAGAGACTGTGACGTGGACATGTTACAGGTTCTTGGTCACCATTAGACGTTATACGTAAGTTATAAATAACTAGATGCTACTTTAATAAATAATCCTAGCTTTGAAAGCAGCAATGACTCACTCAGCCCACATAGCTTTTATTTGAATGTTACAGTAAACACTAGTACTGGTACTTACTGTACAAGGTCACAAAGGACCACTTCACCATTTGCTGTTGACAGAGGACAGCACGTTGGTACAGCAGAGGCGAACTAAATACATCTTCTTTCATTTGATTTTGGAGAAAGTGAAAATGAAACACGTTTAGCTCTTTATAATAAAGAGTGTTATGACAAAATGATGAAAGGATATTCTTGAAAAAATATAATTGTGTGATTCTCTGATTCCTGATTGTTTAGGAATATATTTGTTATATACCATTCTGTAGGAATACATTGAAAAACAGTCTCCAAGATAGGCAAACCAACATCTACCGACACTTTGTCCTATAATGTGTATTTTCTTAGCTCACTTTTTAAGGGCATAGGTTCCCTGTTACTTTCTTGACTTCAAAGCACAGGCTGAGCCACTGTCTGCGTCATCAAAGCTGTCTCAAAAATAACAAGGAATCTGATTGCGTGAGAGAACCAGTCAGTACTGGTTGCATTCTGGGCATCTGTTTTCTGGGGGGGGGGGATTGAGAAAATTCTTATTCAACTGTCTGACTTTAGCATTTATAAGCATCGACAGTGGCACAACCTTTACAGGATAGTCCAAAAATGAATTAAACTAAATAAAAGGGCTGCACATGCACTCAGATGAATTAAGTAGATCTTCTTAGACACTATTTTAAAGGATAGTTGCATGTTGTTGGTATTTTTTCCTGGCTAGTTTACAAAATGGTTTAAAGTCACATTTTTGTTGCCACATGCTAGAAAAAAAACATAAGAACCTTTTTTTTTATGTATTTACATTTCATATACTTTTTTTTTATGTATTTACATTTCATATACTATATTTTTTTTAAATTTCAACTATTTAGAAAGTAGGTAGTCTGCTCATGGACCACTAGTTGGCTGGCAGCTGGAGCGGTGGCAGTCAGTCCCCCACCATGGCCAGGAGCTGCTTTCCTGCTATTCTCCTTTCCTCTTTTCAGTTAACTTGTTTATTACTATAGATATCAGATGTCCATAGCAAGTGAGAGAGTTTTTTATTGCCTGTGTTTTTTTTGTTATTAGCTAGTGTAGAATTGGTGTAATTTCAGCTCCCTCTTCTGTTCATTTGCATGTCCTTGTACTTTTGCAATTATTTTGCATATGTTATGCATTTGTCAGACCTCTAGGTGCCAGAGAACTGTATGTACACTATCCATTCTGCCAACATGACTACACCAAATGGAACTAGCATCCTACAGAGGGCCTATAAAGAGCATTCTGTAGGAATACGTTAACAGTCTCCAAGATAGGCATGCCAACATCTACTGACAAATATAAATATTCAATGAAGATCTGAAAATCTACAAACCCAGTGCCTACTACAAATCCTCGGCATAAGCCATCTAAAAGACTCTCCTGTCAACTGGTTATTAGTACTGCTTCTAAAGCAGGATAAACAAAATCACTCAACAAATAAGATGCTTATCTGGAAAACTAGACAAATCAACAACAGATATAACACAAACAGAACTGTTATCTGGTTCTGACTTTTAAGGAGAAACAGGCAGAATATTTTTCCACTGCATGAGATCAAAAGCAGTGATACTGTAGATCTTGAACAAATACCCACAGGCTGGCCATATACAGACAGACACAACACTCCAAGAAAACTATAGAAGGAAATAGTCACAACTAGTAAACTACTGATCGGACAAAACAAGACATTTAAAGAATTTACACTGGGCTTTAGGAAACTGTGGCATTTTATAGACCACACGATTCCACTGAGAAAATTACTGGCAGATTAATCGATAATTAAAATAATGGTTAGCTGCAGCTAGTCCATGTTGATAACCACTTTCATAAACAAATTAAAACTTGACGTGCAGAGTATTTAGCTACACTGCAATAAAACATAAACTGAAGGACAAACATTTAAACACAACCCTCTGAAAGTGACAAATAGCCTTACCAATGTGTATCTGTACCCATTATTATTGTTGCTTTAATTTAGTGTTATGCAATGTGTGATTGCAATATCAATATTGACTGTGACCTACTGTGTTAAGTCTTCATAGCTTTCTGAACTGAATATTAATTGACTTGGACCACATTAATTATTCACATTGGACTGTGAGTTTAGGAAAACTTCTCATGTTTCCATTAAAATTGTTCCCTTTGAAGTGATAAATACTTTTTAACCTTTCCATCTTTGTTCAAGATTTTGATATAGCTATAGCTAAGAAATCCATACAGGGGTTATAAAAGCATTTCTTCCACGACATTTAGTGACTAATTGTTATTTTAATTGGCAGTGATGAACATCTTTGCAACACACTCAAATTTGTATTCCTTAAGGCAAGAGATCATTTCTTTCTAAGTAAATGTGTTTGTGTTGTCACTCATTTGTTCATTGAATTACTGATGCATGGATTTAAAGGAGCGATGATTTGCTTAATCCATTGAAGTTGTGTGCTTGCTCAATGCATTGCATTTATCCCTGAGAGAAAGCAGAGGAAACACTAGAGGAGATGTTGAAAGAGAAAAGATGCATGGACGATATTAACTCTGATGTGTTAAGGTTTGCAAACAAAGCGTAAGCTCACCCTAAAAGCAGATATTTCAGCAAGACTCGTTCTATAACACACACACACACACACACACACAAACACCACTAACAACACCGTGAACACACACTGACTATGATGGGAATCAAATTCAGAGATTGCCATTACTCCATGATACCTGATAAGCTGCGTTACCAAACGTGTTTTGTGTTTATAGCAGCGCTCTTATCTTCCACCTATCTCTTCCTCTCTCTTGGCTCTTAATCCCTCATCTCTGCCTCCATCTCCTCTCCTCCCTCTTCGCTGTTTTTCCTTCTTCTCTTTTCATCTCTGTCACTGTCCTCCAGCTGGCTAGGTGAGATAACTCCTACACACCGAGATACTCTCAGCCCAGTGGCCGGGTGATGGAACGCAGGGCACCAATCAAACGCTGCATCATTAGTCGTGGAGATCAGTAGCTGAGGCAGTGCGTTTGTCTGGTCTTTACTGATCCTGCACCGTCTTAACCCACCCTTCACATCCCACAACTCTCCTGAAACACAATCCACCCTGGTGTGTCTACACTGAAGCTCCATTTGGTTAAACACTTAAGTCCTCTTTGAACATGGAGTAATCAGATTTGTTTGAGAGATAAGTCAGCACTCCTACAATGACTGACAGAGCAAAAAGTTTATTTTTGTAGGGCCTGTGCATATCAACTGAGTTAGAGTGCTTTCATTCTGTTGGTTTAAGGCTGTTAAAAGTGCCTGGCAGGATATAATTTGTGTTAATGTGCTTGGTGATCACTCTTCATTCATTGCCAACACTTAAACTCATCTTCCATCAACTTGGATGGTGAAAAATCACTTACAAATAACTGGGTGCAAGTGTGCATGTGTGTGTGTGCAAGTGTCTGTGTCTACTCCTATTCACGTTTAATGTGTTTTAGAGTGCAGCCACTACTTTAGAGAATGACAGAGAAAAACAATAAAACAAGACTATGCTTCTACAGGCATGCTAGCAGCTTTGTGGGTCTGCACAAATGCTCACAATGACAATGCTAACATGCGGGTATAATGTTAACCATGTTCAGCATCATAGATTAGCGTGGTATCATGCTAACATTTGCTATTAACACAGCTGACGTTAATGGGAATATTGTGAGCTTTGCAACAAGTATTTAGTCACAAACCAAAGTATTGGACAAGTTGAAAATTTGACCTGATGATGGCGCAAGAGGGAAAGTTAAGGAATCACCAATATTATTATAATTTGTCTAAAAGGGGGGCATAAATGTCTCCAAGTGCCTATATAGATTCCCTGGTAATCTATCTAATAGGTATTGGGACATTTAACAAAAAACACCAAAAACAAAAAAAACAAACAAAAACACAATGTAAACCCCAAGGTGGTGCTGGAGGGAAAGTCAGGGGATTGCCAAAATTATTAGGATTCATCCTCCGGGCTCCAGAAATATTGGTACAACATTTTATGGTGATCCATTAAGTAGTTGTTCAGATTCTTCAGTCTAGATAAAGTGGTGGACTGACCGACATTGCCATCCATAGAGTAATGCTGCTAAAAACAGGAGGGAAAAAAGTATAACATCAAAAAGACGATAACAGTAAAAAAAAATAAACTAAGAGTGCAGTCTCTATGGTGAACTGTCTCTGAAAATACAGATGACACAGGCTCCTGTCTCTCATTGCATAACCATGTTGTTAACACCTACTCACTTTTTTAAATAGAGGAATGAATTCTGTATCCTCAGTGACCTGTTACTTAAAATTAACACAGAATGGGGAATGTAACCCCCCCCCAACAAATCAATCACAGGACTGCAGCACATGATGCACACCGCATGATTATTTGCCATATTCATGACAGAAAATGCTGACTTGAAGCTTCAGTGCTGAACTGACAATCATTTCTGGAACCTCCTTTCCCAGCTAAATCATCTAATCTCATCTCTTTGTGTCTTGCTAAACCACTGAGCTAACAGGCTTGGAACTCTACTTGCAACTAACACACGAGGACCTGTGGAGAGTTTTTTTTAAATCACATTAGCGACATCATAGGATTCAAGCTGCTACAAGCGGTTGTGTTGGTGTGCTGAGAAACGAGTGCATCCTGGTGTTCCCATATCTCAGTGCAGCTCAGTGCCGGAAACAATTTAAATAGTCCTGTGCTGCCATCCTGTGTTTACACCATATGTGAGCAGGATTGTGTACTGTGCATTTCTACATATTTTTAATATTGTTATATAAAGCAGACTAGAATATCTATCTATCTATATATCTATCTATGTTTTGATCAACAGAAACATCTTAAGTGCATGGGTCTGCCATCTTCTGTAACTATACGTAACCTTAAAGTGTCTTGATACCTGACAGGGTCATTCATACATGCGTTGACAAATAGCACACAGAAAGACCTGATCCCAGAAAAGGTTTACTGGTCTATTACCATCCACCAACAAGCAGTGGTCTGTCTGACTGTTCTGACAGGTCATTTGGCTGCAACGTCTGACCTTTGTCGGTGTGGATCAAGTCTCCAAGCTTCAAATATGATAACATTTCAAACAGAAAGGTTAATAGGAGGGCTTGGGCAAATTTAGAGAAGGTCAAGGGCAACGCCCCCCCCCCCCACACACACACACACACACACACATACAGTTTCAAAAAGAAACAAACAACTCAATATAAACATATGTCTGAAAGGCTGAATCAGTAAGTGATTTGACTGGAATGTAATTAGCTCTATAGGGCCACCACGTAGGTTAGTCTGGAATATTAGGGATTGTGTGTAAAGCATTCAGCAAGCTTTGCATCTAGTGAAAGTGTAAGGCTGTCTGTTATCATTCATTTTGTTTAAACCTGTGAAGTTTACAGGCATTGGACTTGTTAAAGTAAACAGTTCCAGACTTCAGCCAGCAGGTGGTGCTGCAGCCCCCTTAAAGAGCACTAAGAAGTATTCACGTGCTCATTGTAATCCAGTAAAACCCAAAGTCATCCAGCAATATCATCTCACACATTACCGTGCTGCAGCCGCCTCGCTTGGCTCATTGTTATCATTTGGAAGGTTGAGGTCATGTTGCCTCATCGTCACTATGCTATTCTGAGATGAGCTGTCTTCTCTGAGTTGAATGTCCTCCGCGGCTACATCAGCAAGCTGTAACAGTACTTCTGGGAAGATTAAAGAGGAAAGACCAGCAGGTTTCATGATGTCAGCAAAGGGCCATGAGATCTACACAGCGTGGCTTTATTAGAGCCTGACGTAATCAAGAGCTGCTTGATCCGTCGCAAAATAAGGGATGTGACATGTCAGAACCATGCGCACAGCTCTGATACCATAACCAGCTGTTGGAACCAGTATGTATATAAGTTATCTCATATTTACTCTGGCCAATGCAATCTGAAACAATATGGATATATATATATATATATATATATATATATATCAAGACGTGTACTAATGCAAGTGTGTAAGTCTGTCTGCAGAAATGTACTGACAGGAAGTCTACAGCGGATGGTGTGACTGAAGGAAATGACACAGGGAGCGGACAACAACAACAAAATAAGAGGAACCGAGTCCTGGCCCTGAGAGGCGACTGAGCTTAATGTACATAGTTCCTGGAACAGTACTGTACAATAATATATGTGACGTTGATCACGTTTCATGTTGCTGCTGCACCCCCTTTCCCTTTAGAGCAGCAACATGCATGTAACTAGGGAAGGCCCTGAATATAATAAAAAGAGAGGAAACGGAAGAGATACCTCAGAGCGGTTGGAGTATGTAACGGAGTGCATCTCTGTCCGTTCTCCTCGCGAGTAAAGAGAAAAAGGCACTTACTCTCTTGTCTTTCTTCCTTGTCTGATATATTATAGGTGTTTGAACCTGACACCAGCTAAAAAAGGTTGGACAGTAAATTGTAATTTGGTATTGAGAAAAGGTTAATGAATGCATATAGATGAAATATAATGTATGATTATGTGTTGGGCTACAACTAACTACTGTTTTCATCATCATTTAACCTGCTGATTATTTTCTTGGTTAGTCTATAAAACAGTGAATATATGCCCCAGTTTCGTTAAGCCCAGGGTGCCGTCCAAATTCCTTGTGTCTGAGCAAGAATGCAAAATTCAAAGATATACATTTTTTCTATCATAGGGCTTTAAGAAAACCAGTATTAACATTTGAAAAGTTACGAATAATTACGACTTAAACGATGAAATGATTTTCATAATGGTTACTGATTAATTCTGTTGATCATCTAAACAATTAATAGACTGATTGTTGCCGCCTTAATGGTGTGGGATCAGTCAAGTAGTCATAAATGATCTTGTGCTTGATGGTCGACTTTCATTGTACTTTTAGTGCATCATTGTTTTCATGTTTCATGTTGAGTTTTGTGAAGGCCTTGTAGTATAAAGGCTCTTCCAAGGACGGACACTGCAAACTAGCTTGGGCTATAAATGCTGTGGTATGGGGCACTGTTCCATGCCACATACACTTGTCCCTACAAAAATAAACATTAAATATATAAAAAGGTTTATATAAATAGTTTTTTTCAGTGCTCTGGCTTAGTGCATACATGGTACATAACTATCATACTCACTGTAATTCTATAAATACTCATAACTTGACACAATTTCAGCATGCACTGACTATTACAGGAGGTACAGAAGTACATATAAATTCCTATAGAGTATTATGATTAGCCACATTGAGAACTATGGTACTTTTATTTATGTATTTGTAATCAAGGCCCATCTAGGGATGGGCATAGCAAACTAGCTTAGGCTATAAACGCTGTGGAATGTGGCACTGGTCCATGCCATATACTAAAAATAAACAAGATATTGTATGACTTGTACAATTTCATAAATACTTTGACACATAAGCAAGTACTGACTACAGAGGTAAAAAAGTACGGCCACAGCACATATCTATTCCCATATAGAACAGATTCGCTATACGAGCAGACAAAAACCTCTTTCCACCATCTTATGCAGTGTGTCCCTGACCTACTCAGCAAAACACTGTATAATTCAACCTATAATACACACGATGCATTACCTAAATTACTAAGAATTACTCATCATCAATCTCAGATGAGCTCAGCAGCACAGCTGTTTGGTTGGTTTCCTCTAGTCTTTTCCCTGGAGAACATTAATATTGATGACGCCAGAGGAAGGCTGACCAAGCTCTCAGTCAGGCTCTCTCTACCATCTCTCTCTCTCCCCCTCCCTCCCTCTTATACCCACACCCTGGATGCAGGCAGGCACGCAACACACCGGCAGATTCACTCAGCTTCCGCATCGCTCTCCCTTCTCCTCCATCTCTGTGCCTCTATCCCTCCCTACTCTCTCTCTCGCTGCTGGACTTTAGCCCACTGCTGTGTGGACACCGGTAAGAACAAATCGTCTCTCCTTCATCAGTGTGTTCTCAGTTTCTCTGTGTCTGTGTGTCTCTTTGTGGGTCTGTTTTACTGGAGTGAAACAAAGGATTAGGGTGTGGCTGGATGAGCAGAAGCTTGCTACTGATGGCAGCTGTGAAATGACGTGAAAGAGGGATGTTGAGGATGGTGTTGATGGTACAAATGTTTGATATAATTAGGTTTGCTGGTAAACTGAAAAGGGTGAGATTGTGACTGCTGCTGTTAATATAAAGACCTGGTAGGGCTAGTGTGGCTTGTGTCAAGGAAACCGAAATATCTAAAATTCTGGCCATGTGCCCAGCATATATATTTCTATGTTAAACTGATTTTGTAAGGCCCCATTTGAATTCAGACAAGTGAGAATAATATTACAGTAGCTTTGTTTGAAAATGACTGGCTGCAGACTGTTGGGCTTGTCATAGCAATCTCTGATAGAGCAGTGGGTCAAACAGGCGTGACTGGGCCAGACAGATTAGTCAGACCTCAGGCTAGATCAGGTATATGACTGCAGTGGAGCCTGTGGAGCATTGCCTAGATCCACGAGGCTGCAGGGGTTGATGCAGAGAGAGAAAGAGAGAGAGAGAAAGAGAGGATGCGTAGGGAGAGAACAAAGACCTCAGCCTAGGAGAGGGAAAAGCAGAGACAAAGGGAAGGACAGAAAGCTAGGTAAAAATAGGCACATGTGAGCTACAGAGGCATTTTGGAAAGGACAATATCAAGACAGAGCATGTGTGGGAGGCAGCCACCACTCCCAGGCACACAGACGTGTCTGAGCCGCACATCGTAGCCACTCCCTTTATGTGCAGTCTGTCACAAAGATTATTTGAAATGTCAGGCAAAGCCATCAAGATTTTTGACAGCTCTCGTGATGACATATCAGACATTGCTCCTATACTATAGAATATATTTTAAGATCTGTTATGTTGTGTTGCATTGTCAATGTGATGGCTGACAGGAAAGGTCAAACCCGTGTGCTCAGGTGATTTTCTCTTCTTTCACAGCCAAAATGTCCGACAAGCCTGACATGACTGAGATCGCTCGTTTTGACAAGACAAAGCTGAAGAAGACAGAGACAAAAGAAAAAAACCCTCTGCCCACCAAAGAGAGTGAGTGTCCCTTGCATCTATGTGTTTCTGAACAGCCTCGATCCCCTCTGTCAGTAGATACTCATCACTTCCCATGCTGTCAAAAGACTACGTGCTCAGCGAGCAGAGCTGCAAAAAAACATATTGCTGCAACATCAGCACATCATTGATATACAGCAAATCAAAAAGCACCATCCTCTAATGTACTCACTAAACACACACCTGCCAACCTAAACTATCTTCTTCTTTTCCAGCCATTGAGCAAGAGAGGAAAGGCGATGCCACACCTTGACTTCTGAGCACATGAAGAAAAGAAGCTGAGATGCCACAGCAAAAAGCACTTTCTTTTGATTATCACAGTATTTTAATCTCTTACTTTGTCTTCAGAAAAGGGTGCTCTTGAGCTCCCTGGGGTGCCATAAGGGTATATGGCGTCCTTACATGGGGGCTCTCTTACCACTTGGGTGGAAATACATTAGCCTGGGTACCTGTCTTGCACTGTTAGCCTATAGCTAACATGTCTCCAATATTGCCAAACTGGGGAGTGGTGTAGTGATGTAGCACAGAGAGATAGGCATCCAGGCTAGCGGGTGGGGGTGGTGGGACGGGTAGGTGTCCACAAACGTGGGAGCAATCAGAGTCTAATCATGTGGGATGTTTTCTTAACAAACTTTTTACTTTTCTTTATGAAATAAATACATAGACGTGGAACCAGTCAGTCCTGTGCATATTGCGGTCTCCTTTATGTCTACATGCAAATTTCAGACTCTAATACAAATCCTCATGAGGCATGGACTGATCATGCACAGCCAATAAATACACAATAAAAATGATTTGTCTGGACTTCTTGCAACTGACCTGTACAGTATATAAAGTATTGCAGTATATGATTATGTACAAGCCATAGTCTTGATGACTTTTGAACAAACATACATCACTTTAAAATTTCACTAGGTTTTTAAAAAGGTGTAAACAAAGTTCAACAATGCACAAACAGGGGCTATCATTTATTGTACTTTACTCAAAGAATCATTTAGGAATAAGGACAACTACCAGTTTAATACTTCAACAATAATTATAACAATTTACTCTGATGGGCAAATGCTAAACACACAGTCTTATACAGTACAAGTCAAAAGCTTGATGCACTCTCTCATTTAAGTGAATGGGAAGGTATGTCCAAACTTTTGACTGGTACTGTCTGTATAGAGAACTAAACGAACAGATTAATAAATTATACAAAACTGTAAAATAAATGAATTATTTAAACTCGAAGTTGTTTCATCATCCTAGCTTGCTTACATTTTCAAGGTAGCCTGGCTTGTGGGTTTTCATTTGGCATTAGTGCTTAAACGATTAGTTGGTTATTACACAGATAATGAACTGGCAATAAGCCTGACAATTGTTTAAGTCATTTTTAAGCAAAAATAAAAGTTTAAACCTTTAGGATTTCACAATTTAAGACCTCACTTTGAGCACTGGGAAATTGTGATGGGTATGTTTCAGTATTTTCTGACATTTTATCAACCAAACGATTAATTGTTGAATAATATGTATAATTGGCAGATTGATGGATAATGAAGTTGATCATTAGCTGCAGCCCTATTTTTCATTATTCAGTGAATATGAATAGCAACATCACAGGAGTGACTTTAAGGCTCCCCAAGGGAAAGAAACACCACTTAGAATAGTAGGACGCCAAGACAGTGATGTGAGTTTCTCTTTTGTTGCTGGAGCTAACAGGAGCTAGCATGCTGGCTGGCAGTTGATGAGCCTGCTAGAGGCTGGAGGAATGTGGTTGGCTGAAAGACGAGGGGGCGGGGACTGCTGACAACCAGTGCTTGAAGTGGGCCGGAACGCCCCGGTACACAGTACCGGCACCTCGACATTTTACTCTTTCGTGTACTTTCGTGGACTTCTCCCAAGCTGCTGGTACTCTCCTCTGCCCTCTCCATATCAGGTTCTCTGGGCGCTACGTGACGCTCACCTGTTCCCGTTCTCATCTGCCCGCTAATTTCTGTCGGCGGAGAGAGACGAGGGAGAAGAGAAGCTCGGGTGTCTTCCAAGCAGCCGTGTGCTGAATGTAGCTCGTCAATATCACTTGTCGTGAACTCACCAATCACAGCCTGGATGGGGCGGGACATTTAAAAGTGTTGACAGATAGGCTAGGTGTCATTTACACTGGGGACGCTGAATGTCCCCATCACTTTTTGAAAGCTTTTGTTAAAAATGTTCTGAAAAACAGCTTGCTACAAGAAATGTCAAATAACAAATGAAACAATGCACAATAGGAAAACATGCAATGCAACTGAAATATAGAAGAAACAAATGTGCAAGCTGATTACTGCATTATATTCCATGAATTGTCACCTGTCACCTTAATTTTGTTTCCCTTCATATAAATAAAGACATTTCCTCCATAAATTGGTGCAGAAAATGTGTTCAGAATGCAGGAAATTAAGTGGTTAATGCGCAAAGTCGTTAATGTTATAATATTTACTAGTTTAATCTTAAGGTTGAGGGTGTGGGTGGGTGTGTGTGTGTGGGGGGGGGGGGGGGGGGGGGGGGGGGGGGGGGGGGGGGGGGGGGGGGGGGGGGGGCTTACTTTTTCCACTTTAAGCACTGGTGACAACAGTAGCCTACTGTTATGATAAATATTAATCAAAAGCTTTAAAAAGCTAAAAATACCAGAAATAAAGATAGAGCCTAAATGTCTGGAAACTGGCCATTTTGAATAAAAAAAATTTAAGAATGCTGAAATAACCTTTCAAAACAATGATTTGAGATTCAACAATATTTTGAATTATTTCAGTATTTATTGTCTGCATTCACGATTAGATATTATCTTTATGCACCCTATCATTTATTTATTAGGCCTACTGTTCATTTTGAATCCTATAACAGCAGCCTAGTCTTTTACAGTCCAAAGCTCTTGACCTGACTGCTGTCGCTGGCTGGCGTCAGCAGTCCTGCCACCCTTCCTTGGCCTGTCAAGCCCGTCACCCCTTGAGCCTTTATTGCTCCATTTCTCTCACCTCGCGCTGCCATAAATCTCCCGTCAACGCTCCCAGGAGGGCCTAATGTGCCTGAAATGTCTGTTCGAACAATTCAATTAACGCGCATTTTGACTTTATGTTATTCTAAGCATAGTGTAATGCAAAGGTCCCGGCCCTGCCGTTTCCTCTCCTGTAAATTATGGTTGTGCTGGAATACACATCATCCCAACCTGCATAAAAAATAAATCCATAATGAAGTAAGGAGAACTTGAATGAACCCTTTCCTTTACATAAATATGTATCAAATAATCAGGCAGGTGTGTCACCTGCCAACTATAGACTGATTATTTTCCACTTGAGATTATTAATAATAAATAAATATAGACTTTTTCTTTTAATAGGGCTAACACTCAACAGCCCATTTGTCTATGAGAGTTTCGATGTTTAGGAGACATCTAGCACCCATGCTGAAACACGCCCAGCTGGATAGATTACTATTGTTTGCAGGTTATTAACCCATTAAATTCGCTAAACGAGCCTTCCATTAAGGGTAAATTATGAAGCCTCCCAGATTGATTTTTAATCGCTATGTATTATTCCCCAACCAGGTGTTGAGAGGCTCCAGGTTTCAGTCATATTGCAGAATGATTGTTGGGCGATATCTAATTAGTAGGGATTATCCTCACCTACTTCTCCGCTTTTGTGTGGAGGACCTCGCCCAGCCGTCCGCCTATTGTCCGCCGCGCTGAGTGAATTGTTGGTTTAAGGGATTTTGAGTGGCTTAAAGGGGATTTGACATGTGTAAGCGATTTAATTTTAAAAAAACTCTAATGTTAATCACTAACTTGATAACATCTCTCACATCAAATCACAGTATGAGTATGCAATGATAGAAACTGGCGTGATGACTGCTGATGATCGTGGTGATTATTGGAGCTAAATCAAGGACAATAATCAGCAGAATTGAATGTGATGAGACTAAACTGCTGGATAATCCCAGATTTCTATAATGAATGGCCAATATGAATTTAATCTATTTTTCTACTGGTCAAAAGTCTACAAATCAAAACCATACAGAGCAAAAGTATGCCATAAACTATTCTAACTCACAATTTAATGGATAAAACATTAAAGCTGGTATTTGTTTATACTCTTGTAAATTCCAGACTGTTTTCACACCAAGTTGTTTCCCAGGGAAACATCTATTATCCTATTATCAGGAAGATGCCAAAGTTGCTGATGTGTGAGGCAGTATTTACATGACTATATACCATCAGCTCCTGAAAGTCTTTATGGCTTTGTGGTCACTGTCTTTCCCCCTGAGACACTGGTGCCATTTCCCAAATGTTTCCAACTACACATGAAGCCTCACCACGGCATTCAGTGCTGTATTTCCGTAATGTATGACTGTAATTTGGTGTTATGTTTGTGGCCTCTGTGCAGCAGCCAATCCCTCTTCAAGCCCCCTGACAATAAATCACTATAATATTCCTATAATAAATGTTATAGCGCGTATGCGTCAAGTAGCAAGAAGCTTTGTAGAGCGCATATTTTTCACCTAGCATCATTTTCTCAACTTTTCCTTAGCCTATATCTTGATAAATAAACCTGAAATTAAATGATTATATGATTAACATGGGGTTTAATTTGTTATATTTGGCATGTTCACATGGGATGATATAGACTGATTTAACTCGCTGGATATGCGTCAGTTCGTGGGAAAAGTGCATAAGTGCGTTAAAGCCTGGGAAAAACAGGTGAATGAATGAGGGGGCTGTTTCCCTGTCTGTGTCACTTCTTTGAAGTGCACTTATGCACCGAAGGCTCCTGTTTGTCTATAGGACGCGGCAATCACTGTCGTCGTTGACGCATTTTCACAGTGAACCGTTACCTGCAGGACAAATCTGTCAATCAAAGGGGCATGACCATATAAATATCATCAGCGTGGAGTCTGGTTACAGCTTCAGTAGCCTCCTTCTCTCTTGGTACCCACATCTGGGATACGAACAAACAAGGCCTGCGTTTTGAATACAGCTGCTATGGGACCTTTGAATCTTCTAGCCGTGGTTCTGTGCATGTGCTGTCATGTTCAGATTGTATTCGCTTGGTATGTCGCATAATTTTAGAGAAATTAATTTAAAAATGCTACTGTGATGTGTGTTTGCTAGTGGTGTAGAGACATGGGACTAACGTGATTCTCTTGTTTTCTCTCTATAGGACGGTGAATAATTTCCTCATGACTGGACCAAAGGTAAATAAATTATGCCTTTATCTGGGCACCTACTGTGCGTAAAACCTCTTCTGGTGCAACCAAATGAAAACTGATTTTGCATGCATAAATACATTTTCTTCTTGGTTAAATGCAATAACGACTAACGTTGCCCTTTTTCTCTCCCAAGGCTTTTCTGACCCATGCCAGCAGTGTGCAAGTGGGCGCACAAAGCGGAATACAAGAGTGTAAACACCAGTTCGAGTGGGACAGGTGGAACTGCCCAGAGAACATGCTCCAATTATCCACACACAACGGCCTTCGAAGTGGTAAGAAATTTGTATCCACATGTTATCATATTCATGACATGCAGCAGTGGGGTGGGTGGTACATTTCCAGCAAACTTTGCTGAAGTAAGTTAATCCTTCAAGGCAGAGACGGTGCTGAAGCTGTTTGTGCTCTCACACCTTTATGCACGGGTTATCTGCCTTTTACGCACACTATCTTAGCGCAGCCACTGCGCATTTGTGCTGCCAACTTGGATTTCAAAGAGTAACATTGCGGTTTGCTTTCTTTGTCGCGTATTGCAGCCACAAAGGAGACGTCTTTTGTCCATGCCATCAGCGCGGCCGGGGTGATGTACACGCTCACCAGGAACTGTAGTATGGGAGACTTTGACAACTGCGGCTGCGATGACTCCAGGATTGGACAGACAGGTACATTTGTATTTTTGTGTGTGATTTATTTACTATTAGATTACTTGACTTGAGATGGGCCGTTTATTCTTACAATTGAATAACAATACGCATTTTGAATCTCCAGGTGGTAGAGGATGGATTTGGGGTGGCTGCAGTGATAATGTGGCGTTTGGAGAGACGATCTCCAAACAGTTTGTGGACGCGCTTGAAGGTGGGCACGATTCGCGCGCAGCAGTCAACTTACATAACAACGAGGCAGGCCGACTGGTAAGATATACTTTTAATGGATTCAGTCAAATTTGTTTTTTTATGGTCTTCGTTCCCAAAATACAGACATTTATTAATAACCCAGGTCAGGGGAGGAAATTATGTATTTTGGAGTTCAGAATAATTTAGTCTTTTGACAGTGGCATTGACCTATGTCTTCAAATAAAAAAAATGTGTGCAGGTTAGATAATTAAATTATCCAACTAACACCCTCGCTCTCTTGGCAGGCAATCAAAGCTACTATGAGGAGAGCCTGTAAGTGTCACGGGGTGTCTGGAAGCTGCACCATCCAAACCTGCTGGATGCAGCTGGCTGACTTCAGAGAAGTGGGCAACTACCTGAAGATGAAGCACGAGCATGCAAAGAAACTGGAGATGGACAAGAAGCCTGTGAGGGCTGGGAACAGCGCAGACAACCGAGGAGCCGTCGCGCACGCTCTACGGAGCATCGCCCCTACAGAGCTGATTTACCTGGAGGATTCCCCGGATTACTGCGTCAAAAACCACAGCCTGGGATTTCAGGGCACAGAGGGGCGGGAGTGTCTGAAGGGTGACAAGAACATGTCCCAGTGGGAGAAAAAGAGCTGCCGCAGGCTGTGCTATGAATGCGGCCTCAGAGTGGTGGAGAAGCGCATAGAGGTTGTCAGCAGCTGCAACTGCAAATTTCACTGGTGCTGTACCGTCAAGTGTGACAAATGCACGCAAGTTGTTACTAAATATTACTGTGCACGTAAAGAAGGCGGGAGAAAACCACACAACAAAACGAAGCACAAGCACGGTGCGCGCCGGCACTGATTGTCATTTGTTGCACAGACTATTGAGTCAGTTCGCTCATTTTTATTTCATTAAATTCAGCATTATGGACATTATGGCCTAAGCATTATTCTGTATTACAAGAATATTATTTTCATTTTGAAATAACCCATCACCTAAAACATTTTAATGCACTTTATTTTATTATTGATTTGATTCGATTCTGTATATGAATGAAAATTATGAGGATTATGACTCTCCGCGCATGCTCAGTCGTTTATGCTGTTGTTTAGGTCGGATACGTCTTCTGGGAAGCCTGAAAATGGTCTAAAATGTAGCCTGTATATATTTTACATTGCCAATGGTACCTAATAAATATTTTTCTACAATATGCATGACTCATTCTAATTTGTAAGTGGCAAAATTCTTCATGTTATTTGTATATTGGTGCCTAGCTGGTGTCACACAGACTTGGGGAAGAAAATAAACTGTGGCCTAATGCCATCCTTTGAAGTGCGCATATAGGCGTTTCCTGAACCCGTCGCCCAATCAGCTTTCTCGACCCCGGCGACAAAGAACAAGAGTTCCGTTTGTTCTTCATTCAAATAAAGAGAAAGTTGCAGCGCAAGGATCAAAATAACCTCTACGCGGAGGGCTAAGGGTGTAGATGGAAATGGTGCCTTCATTATTTTGGCTCCTGCCTCTTTTATACAAAATGTGTCCGGGACATGCTTGGTAAGAGACTTTCTATACTGTTTGCCTCTGTCGTTCCAATGTGTGTAGATTTTTAGATAAACTGATGTCATCCTTTATCCTCCTTCTTCTTCTCAGGGTGGCAAGTAACTTTCTTATGACGGGACCCAAGGTAAATTTTAAATACTTCATTGCTGGGTTATACCCTGACAAGTTAAGGATAACATTTCAAAATGTGAATCAGGCCCCCAAATAATATGACATTGCCTCTCCTGCAGGCCTATCTCACCTATGCAAGAAGCGTGCAGGTGGGCGCACAGAGTGGGATAGAGGAGTGCAAACACCAATTTGCGTGGGACAGATGGGACTGTCCCGACAGCGCAACCCAGCTCAGAGGACTAAGACGTGGTAGGTTGGGACTGTAAACACTTTTTTAAAGCTGTTATAATTAAAAAATGTTTGAAATGTTTTTGCCTTATATGCCATATAAAACATGATTCCCCACGTCCTTTCATTGACAGCCACCAGAGAGACTTCCTTCGTCCACGCCATCAGTGCAGCTGGGGTCATGTACACTCTGACCAGGAACTGCAGTCTGGGAGACCTCGACAACTGTGGCTGTGATGTCTCTAAGAACGGAAAAATTGGTGAGGCTCCCAGCAAAAAAAAAAACAACAACAAAAAACACCACATATTACTCAGAGTATCTAACATGTTTGTGGCCTGCTGTACACATAAAACTTGCCAGCGTTTGATCTCTGAGAATTTAAAGTTATATGTTATTTCTTTAGATGGATAAAGCAGGCGATCTGAGTTATATTTTGTGTGCAGGCGGTCGTGGCTGGTTGTGGGGTGGCTGTAGTGACAACCTGGATTTCGGAGAGAATATTTCAAAACAGTACGTGGATGCACAGGAGACTGGTCAGGACTCCAGGGCTGCTGTCAACCTGCACAACAACGCGGCAGGGCGGCTGGTCAGTTACTTTCACACCACAAGCATTCATTTGACATTACAGGTTTAGGTCCTTGGCAGTGATTAACTCCCCCTGGTTTCCAACAGGCTGTGAGGGCAACAGTGAAGCGCATCTGTAGGTGCCATGGCATGTCTGAGAGCTGCAGCGTCAAGACCTGCTGGACACAGCTGTCAGATTTCAGAGAAATCGGCAACTACTTGAAGATCAAGCACGGCCAAGCCCAGAAGCTGGACACTGACAAAAAGCGCATGCGGGCTGGAAACAGCGCGGACAACCGAGGTGCCATAGTGGACGCATTCGGCAGCATCGCCCAGACAGAGCTCATCTACCTGGAGGACTCCCCGGACTACTGCAGGAAAAACGCCAGTTTGGGGCTGTATGGCACCGAGGGCCGGGAGTGTGTGCAGCACGGAGAGGGTTTAACCCAGTGGGAGAGGCGCAGCTGCCGCAGGCTGTGCCATGAATGTGGCCTGAGGGTGGAGGAGAGGCGCACGGAGGTAGTGAGCAGCTGCAACTGCAAATTCCACTGGTGCTGCACGGTGAACTGCGAAGACTGCTCTCAGGTTATAGTCAAACATGTGTGCGCCCGGAGGGAAGGTGCTGATGACAACGGTTTTAGACGGAGACACCGCGGACCCAAATAACAAAATAAATTATATGGATCCGTTTGTCTGTCTCACTGTTAAAGGACCAATATGAAGATTTTAAATGTCTATTTGCACTTTTCATTTCTTTTTTTAGTCTCCTTGTATAAATACTTGACTGTCTTATTTATGAATATTGTGTTTAATTAAAATAAAGACTTTAGAATGACACGTTTCTTTCATTTGATTAGGTTATTTTACTTAATAAATCCGAGGGTCACTGTTTTTTTTACAACAGGGCACTCAAGTGTCTATTAGAATAAGAATGGTCTCAATACATTTGGCAGAGGATTACATGGATAACATGGTGCAGTTCCCACCTAACCAAGGTGTTGATCCAGCGTTGATCCACCATCACTTTGATGTCAATGTGTATTGATTTCAGTCAAAGAGCAGCGAGGCTTTGAAAGACAAATTAGGGAGGCATTTCCACCGCTAAATCAGGTATTTGGCCTGATAATCCGGGACACATTAGTCTTTGCCACGTCCCACAGGCAATGCAAATGTATCACAATACATCAAAGAGCATGAGGGGAAACGCTCGACAGACTGCAACAGACGTTGGGGCCCAGATATTACATTGGAAACGCAGCAAGGAGAAAGTTATAAATAAGCGTGACTTACATTCCCCCCTGAATGCCAGTTACTTTGTAATCTCATAATTTGCAAGTAATTAGGTCTAAGAGGAGCCCGGTCTCCGCCCACAGGCCTATCTGTGTCTTTAGAGCCATTCATTTGCCCCCCCACACACACCCTCTACCCCCTGTATCTCCAAAAATCTTCCTCTCAGCTTGAAGTGCCAATTGCCTCAGCCAAATGAGTGATGGCATGGATATTACCTTCATGAGGGGGTCCATGCCTGGGGAGAGGGGGTGGGAGTCTAAAAGAAAGGGGTCTGGTTAAAAGGCTGTTACAGACCAGTTACTGTAGAAGCAGCATGGATTAGGATGTCATTACAGTATACAGTAAGCTTTGAAGCACAGATTTTTAAAAAAATGCCCAGAACTACTTCTTTCAAATAAGAACAATCTCCTGAATGCTCCCACATTCTGACAAGTCAGGCATTTATCTTCTCTAGCCTTGACCACTAGCCTTAACTCCCTCCTTTATGGCATAAACCAAAAGTCCAAAAGCACGCCTGGGTCTGGCCCCAATAAGCTACATAGCGGAGATGGTGACCCCATATTATCCAGTTTGCATGCAGCCCTGGACCCTCAGGTGGGGTCCTCACGTCCATTCCAAAGTCTTATAGGCCTAAATCTAAATGTGGTTGTGCTTTTGCTATCACAGCCCCTCTGCTTTGGAAATATCAGTGACTTCTTTCAAATCACTTAAAACCTATTTTTATATACACATGCTTTAATGTGATGTTTATTCTTTTTATTTATTTACATGTTTATTGTTTTTTATCTCTTGTCCTCAACTTTCATCATCATTAGCATCTTTTGTCCCCTTGTTTAATTTGACCATAATTTTGTCTAGCTTTTGTTGGCTTTCTGGTATATTGACTTCTGTGTATCCTGCTTTTGCTTTTTATGTCTGACAAAGCACTTTCTAAACTCTGTTTTTAATGGTGCTGTACAAATACACTACTACTTTACAGCTTTAAAAACTCTGGCAACATTATAGTCAAAGGAGCTCACTTAGTCCATTTCAGCAAATACTACTTGTTATTTAAAATCTGACATATTAGCTCACGGGCACTGAAAAATACCAGAGCTGCATCAGAAACACTTAACACTCAACATGCACGAACAGTAGGAAATGTCCTACAAGAAAGGACAGAAAAGCTGAGAAACTACCACAAAGAGTGACACTACTTTCAGAGGGCAAAACGCTCCGTCCCATCCTTCCCATTTGTCCGTTTGCTCCTGGGGATGTCCTGTATTTCCCATGCTGTCCTGCTGTGTGTTAATGAAGGTTTCACCCCACTGGAGGCCCTCCTTGATCTGCCCCTTACCTCTGCTCTCCGCTGAGTACATGAAGGGGCAGGTTCCATATTGGTCCCATATGATGCTGTTGCTTGGCTTGCGTCTTGGTTGCGCTAAGTGGGAGAGGGTCGGTTATTTATCCTGCAGCAGTTTTGAGAAATTAACATTTATCAAATATTTTGGATTTAACAATTATCTTACGCTGATTTAAAATTTGTTGCATCTCCTGTTGTATAATTATACTGGATTATAATGGGGGGGGGGGCTCCCACAAGGACCCCCCAGGAGGACTCATGTATTCACCCACACATGCCTGGGGGTCTAGGGGAGATCTGAGTGTGACTGAGTATCCCTTCTCTCTGCTGCCCTCCTCTCTCACCTGGGTGTGAGATACCGAGAGGCCGGACACAGGACAGGCTGCGGCTGGGATACAAGATTTGACATGGCCCCAAACAATGCCACATTGTGAATTAGAATAAAAAGCATGAACCCAATATGACTCAAAATAAACATTTCTCAGCAGCAGTAGTTTAAGTGTATCTTCCCATTAGGATTGAGCAACAGTCTATTTAGATCTAACCATATAAAAAGTGCTTAAGAAATCTGCCTTTCACATTAAGATCCTGCTGTTCATTTAAAAAAAGCAGACACATAAGTTAGAACCAACTAAAATGACAACTATTGTGCATAGCGACATGCCTGTGGTAGCGTAGGAGTCTGAAAGGAAATGAAGAGCACTCTATGTTTAGACATACTCTGCAGTGTGCGCATGCATGAGCTAATATTATTTGTCCTTTATGACCTCTGAAAGACTCTACTTCAGTCTTCCACACATAGGTAGGTGAAAAGATGACACACCACAAATATGCTTATTTGGTAAGTCCAAGCTTACATTCTAAAAAGGTAGGTGGAGGACATCGAGAGCTGTAGTTTTGTGAACCCACTGCGAAAACGGAAAAGTCCTGCTTTTCGGTGGACTTACGAGCATGAGTTTAACCAGTGTTCCTTCTAAAGTGGAGGTGATGGGATGGAACCCCCAAAGTCTAGCGGAGTACATGAGGAGGGTGAGTATCAAAAGAATAAACATACATACATCTTCTGTAACAGTCAAGTATTGTAGATCCTTTTTTTGTTAATTAATAGTTAATTTAAATGTCATGTGGCATGTTAAAACATTATATCTTAAAAAGGGACTGTACAATATGAAACTAATTACAACATAATACATATGGAGTGAGAACTATTAGCAACAGCTCAATATTTACCCAGTTAGAGTATATTTTTTGCATTTTCAATATTTGTTGTCTAACATTTTTCTTGGTCCCCAATTTGATTAAGTGCCTGCTCTAAAAGTGTGTGTCATCCTCTCAGCTCAAGTTTTTAGGCTGTGACAAAGTAGTGACAAAGGGCAGCATAACTGGAGAACAGTTCATGGTAAGCATATCTAAATTTCTGGAGGTGTTCACACTTACCTCCATAAGTGTTGGGATGGTAAGGCAAATTCTTTTGTTTTTGTTGTTCACTGAAGACATTTGTGTTTAAGATCAAAAGATGAGTATGAGACAAGAGTTCAGAATTTCAGCTTTCATTTCCTGGTATTCACATCTAGATGTGTTAAACAACTAAAGACATATCACCGTTTGTATTAGACCACAGGTGAACAAAAGTAATGGAACAAGTAATCTTAAAGTAAAGAACATTTAATATTTGCTTGCAGTAACTGCCTCAAGCCTGCGACCCATCGACATCACCAAACTGTTGAATTCTTCATTTGTGATGCTATTCCAGGCTTTTACCGCAGCTTCTTTCACTTCTTGTTTGTTTCGGTTTCCCTTCAGTCTCCTCTTAAGGAGATGAAATGCATTCTCTACTGGGTTCAGGTCAGGTGATTGACTTGGCCAGTCTAAAACCTTCCACTTTTTCCCCTGATGAAGTCCTTTGTTTTGTTGGCAGTGTGCTTTGGCTCATTGTCCTGCTGCATGATGAACTTCCTCCCGATTAGTTTCAATGCATTTCTCCGTAAACTGGCAGACAAAATGTTTCTGTCCACTTCTGAATTCATTCTGCTTTTACCATAATCAGTTAGATCATCACTAAATAATAATGAGCCTGTTCCAGAAGCAGCCATGCACGCCCAAGCCATGGCATTTCCTCCACCAGGCTTCACAGATGAGCTTGTATGCTTCGGATCATAAGCAGTTCCTTTCTTTCTCCACACTTTGGTGAAGATTCATCTTGGTCTCATCAGTCCATAAGATTGTGTTGCAGAACTTTTGCGGCTCATCTTTGTACTTCTTTGCAAATTTCAATCTGGCCTTCCGATTCTTCCTGCTGATGAGTGGTTTGCATCTTGTGGTGTGGCCTCTATATTTCTGTTGAGTCTTCTTCCAACAGTGGATTGTGATACCTTCACCCCTGCACTGTGGAGGTCGTTGGTGATGTCACTTCCTGATGTTTTGGGGTTTTCTTCACAGCTCTCACGATATTTCTGTCATCAACTACTGTTTTTTTCCTTGGTCTGTTGGAGCTCAGTACACCAGTAGTTTCTCTCTTTTTCAGGACAGTCCAAATTGTTGTGCTTGATTTGCCCAATGTTTGTCAAACGGCTCTGGTCGATTTTCCTTCTTTTCTCTCAATGGCTTGCTTTTCTCCCATAGACATAGACTCTCTAATCTTCATGTTGGTTTCTCCTCTAAACAGGAAATGCAGTCTTTATAGGTTTGAACCAAGGATGAAAACTTAGACTAGTCATGCAGAGCTATTTAATGTTTGGACAATCAACCTAAAAGGCAACACCTGGGCTACAAGAAACATCTGTCAGTCACATGTTCCAATAGTTTTGCTCACTTGAAAAATGGGTGGGTTCAAACAAAGGGTGGTATGTCCTGAGTTGTTTAACACATCTAGAAGTGAATACCAGGAAATGACAGCTGAAATTCTGAACTCTTGTCTCATACTCATCTTTTGATCTTAAACCCAAATGTCTTCAGTGAACAATAAAAACAAAGGAATTTGCCTTACTGTTCCAATACTTTTGGAGAGGATTGTGTTTACTCACTCACTTTATTCTGAAATAAATAATACATTTATTTTCCATTTTTCATTAATATTCAAACCTACATCATCCAGAAAATGACTGAGTGTGACCTCCAAGTGTTCCCCAGCCTTTATGTCACGTGAGTCTGACAGAAAATATATTTATTTCATTGACACCGAACATTTTTCCAACCAAAAATATTGATAAACAATCCAATCAACCACTGTCTGTCAAACCATTAAAGGTTCACTGTGGCCATGCGCCTTTAACAAAATACAAGAAGTTATTCCTTGTTCTCTGACATCACATAATCTGGCTGTAGCAGCTAGTGGTAGTTCAAAAGTAGCCATGCAGACTAGAAATGCAATATTGAATATATCGGTAATATGTTGCTAATGTTTTGGTCTTGTATCTTTACAGAATAATTGCCAAGATCCAAAGTGATATCAACAAGGGGGAGCAGAAGAGGGCCTTTGGTCATAAGTAAGGAAACAGGTTATGTTTTACAACTTCTACTGAATGTGCAACTGTAACTCAACAACAATGCAATACATTTTTATATTTATTTGTTTTTATGCAGATCAAAGGCACAAATGTATCCAAAACAAGGTAAAGAACACTAGGGTTCAGCTACCACACTGATAACAGCCATCTTTCATCAGGCCTGATCGTTTTTAACGGTTTATATTCCTGCAGAATCTGTACAGAAGGAAGAAATCTGGGACTCGGGTGAATTTGTAAGTAAAAGTCTATTTCTTTTTTTGATGATAAAAACATCTGAGTCTAAATAAATTATTATTAATTGATGATGCCACTTAGCATGTAACAGAGGGAATAGTTCACAAAACTGTAATTCGGTGATCTGAGTTGCACGCATGCTCACTACTTGTCCACTACGTGTCCGGGCTGTGGTCAGGACAGCGAAAGTGATCTTGACTATGAGGGTCCACACCAGCAGGAAGAGGAAGACGGCTACATCTGTGCACTGACTGAGCAACAAGATAGTGACGGGACCAGTGAAGATGACTACATGATGCCTTCTTCTGCAGACGCGGCGAAGCCACCTCGACACCTGGGAGTGTCCGAACCTCAGGACGGTCACCGCAGAGGTAACAGAGAGCAATCCATATGACACTGCTGCACAGAAAGACATGCAATCATGTGTGGAAAACAGTGTCAGTGTTATCTGCTGTGTCAGTGTTATCTGTGTGTGTGTGTGTGTGTGTGTGTGTGTGTGTGTGTGTGTGTGTGTGTGTGTGTGTGTGTGTGTGTGTGTGTGTGTGTAGATCCTGTTCATTATCCGTCCCCTGCTGAAAGGACCTTAAAACCTCCACTTCCTTGTCCAAGAATGAACAATCCCGCTCAGAGACCTTTCAAAGCACCAGGTGCTCCACATTTAACGATTCCACAGCCACCAAATTTGATTGATGATGATCTACTTATGTAAAACGTGTTTTCTCGTTTCTAACACCAGCCAACCATCCCAATCTGCACATTGACAGGAGCAAAAAGCCTGGGCAATCTGGGCCATCCCAGAAAGACCTTACAAAATCAAGTATGTGCTGCTTATTATGTAGTGTTTGTAACAGCATGAATAGCAAAATGTTATAATCTGATCACAATATTACACATTTCTATTTCACACTGTCCGTTATGGCCACAAGAGGGCAGTGCTGTCAAGGCTCTTGGCTCACCCACCGGCATCATGTCTCAACCAAGGACCCAACATGTGTCCAACAGGTAGGCCAACCTGAACAATGAAATTATGCACTTTTTACTGTGTTTTTTTCCCCCAGTGATGTTCCATTTCATCTCTCCCCTCTCAGACCAAGTAAACCCATCCCAGCTCCTCCGGCGCCAACACAACCTTCCAAGGTTCACATTCCAATACCACAACCAAGAAAGGTAAGAATCAAAAGCGGACTCACAATCAAGCCATGATTTCCACATATACTGTGCTGACAGCAGAACACATGCGATATTAAGGGTGAGCTTTTCTCTGCAATTACACACTTTGAGTAATTTATGTGGGGAAACAGCAGATGGCAGTGTTGTAAAAACAACATAATGGTAGGGACCGCCATGTCTGTGATGACAACTCAAAAGAATACTAAGTTTGGGTAATTGGAAATAAGTGTGTTATACTTGTTGTACAACAGCAATATTAAACAGTAAAGCACATTGTCATTGCAAAAGAGAAAAAACTCATTTATTATTCCTTACTATGACTGTTTTATAATAGTGCATCCAGGGTTTGGATCCCAGCTGGTATGGAGCAAAGGTGACCAGGCATCAAGCTGAAGTTGCTCTCAGAGAGGTGAACAAGGTCAGGTGCTGCCTCTCACAGTCCTTCTGGAGCACACGCACACACACACACACACACACACACACACCTGAAATTTCACAGGATTTTATTTCTAATATGTTAAACTGACTGGATTTGTCCACATATTTGTCTTAAGGATGGGGCGTTTGTGGTGAGGGACAGCTCCCATGGCTCAGTTGAGCAGCCCTACACCCTGATGCTGCTGAAACAAGGCAAGGTTTACAACATTAAGATCCGTAACCAAGGCAACTCCTACTCCCTCGGCACCAGCCTCAACAACAAGGTAAACTGAAAGTGATTATACCACTACCTACAATGTTAAAACCAGAAGGAAAAAGTTGGCCTGTGCTCATAAAAGTAATCTGAAAAGTTCACATCTTGTGGCACGCCTCAGGGAGTGTTTGATGCAGACTTCTGCTGCGCTGTATCATTAGGTCCCTGTCATCTTTTTTTGTGTGCGCGTGCTGTGCTATAGAGTTTCCCTGGGGTGAAGGAGATGATTACCCATCACACACACACCCCGCTGCGGCTCATTGATGCCACAGACCAGAGCTCTGAAGCACAGTCCCAGTGTTGCCTGCTGCACCCTGTGGGACTCTGACCAGCGCCGGCACCAACCTTAATGTGGGTGTTTGTGTCTGTATCTGTGATTCTGTATGCTAATTTGTGCACATGAATACATGTGGCTTCTTAAGAAACCTTTTAGGAACATCCTAACAAACGTCACAACTTGTACAACCACAAAAGGTCATCGTTATGTAATTCCTCTTTCCCGTAATCTCTCTTGTATTTTTTTAGTGAACAGGGGGAGAGAAAAGGAATGATTTTTACATGGCTGATGGCTTGTATATTTAATTAAACTATGTTTTCCAGTCACACAGCATTACCTCTGTTCTTCACGCCTCAAGTTTCAGGACAAGCTGGGGGCCGCTGCTCCAGTTCCTCTTGGACTTTCAGAAACACCAGCTTGTCAGGGTGGCCAACACAAACGATCAGCTCACATTGACTCAGCTGGGTTCGCACTGCAAGCAGAAATCACTTAGCTGGTTTCACAACATCCTCGGGTCAACACGGTTCTAAGATGTCCGAAAGTCACATCTGAGAATATGTAAGGTCCCACAACAAGGATGACAGTATTTAACAGGAAACAGCCTGAATGACATATGCTATTTTGTCCTGTTACTGTAAAGCAGTACTGGTATTCACTGTGTAACTGACCAAAACATACATTATTAAAACACAAGTCCATTTCCCTAACACCATAAATGATGTTGGTGATCACTGAGAAACTGTGTTTTATTTGGAGATATCCGAGAGTCAAGTCATCAAGTCAACTAGGTTTTGAATGTCTGAAAAATTGTCAAAATAAAATTCTCACAAAAGTCAACGTGCATACTAAAAAGGGATTTGGACACTATGGTTCCACAATAAAAAGTACAATGAAAACAGAGGAAATATTCACAGCTGGACAAATAACAATTTGAGGACAGGGGCGAGACCACTAAGAATAACTAAATGACTGACTATTAAATATTTGGTAAATGACTTTCTTTTTGGTTTTAGTAGTGTTAAAATTTGAGAATGCTTGAGCATGTCTTTAATCATTTCTTGTTAGTACAACATAGTAAAGTAGGCTCATTTCTTGTTATTGTATGCCAAAACACTATAAAAAAGGGGACACATCATCAAGTGTCACAGTATCACAAATCCTTCCAATGACTGTGTTTTATTTATATTTCACCTCTAATGTTCGTTTCCAGGTTTTACAATTAAAGCAAGCAGACAGTTCTAATCAAGTAAGACAACACAGTTAGCAGATTGCTTTGACTGCCTCTTTGTCCACGACTGTCCCCCCCGGCAAAAAAAAGAAGCAACAACATGATGCCTTGCATCAGATGGCTTGATGGACAAGCATGTGTGTGAAATCCTTCAGTTGCTCGTATCTGCCCATCAGCAGAGTGCAATCTGACAGAAATCAAGTAGTATCATGTAACTCTGCACCCCTGACATCTACAAACAAGGCTAAGTTACGCAGCAGTTGGTGTGTAATAATCCACTTTTAGCTATCACCTTTCAGATCTAGTACAACAGTTACATCATGTGCTTTGCATATTTGCAAATCGATCACCAAGGTCATCTTTATGGCACAATTAATGCTTACTGGCATTTTGGGAGGTGTAAAGCGGTAGATGGGGATAGAGAATACATACATGCCAGTTGATCCATGCAGTTAGACAAGGAGTCCAGCCGTTTCAGTATCTGTCCCAGATCAGTGCAGGCAGTTGAGACAGCTTGCTCTGTGCTCTTCTCTGTGTTTTCCATCTGAAAAAATAATTACATAAGTAAACGGGTTTTGTCAGCTCTAATTATACACCACACTAACATCTAACAGATTTGAAAAGCAATTCTGAATGTCGATGTTACATTCCAAGTAAATGATCAACATAACATTAACACAATAATACAGACATGTAAATCTATGTCTATAAAAAAAAACAGAACAGATTCTCTTTTCTTGATTTTGTGATGGCAGAAAATTATTTTTTCTTTCCATCACAGATTTTATTGTTCAATTTAACAGGTTACACAGATCAGAACATTTTAGTACATTCAAAACAAACACAACTTGGAGGCCATGCTAAAAGCAACAAACATTCAAAGACCTGCAGTCTTTACATAACTGAAGGAATCGTCGTTTTTTAATGCAAAGAAAGCAAAAGCATCAGTCCAAATACCCGCTTCCTCTTTTAAAAATATAGTGCAGTAGCAACTGCAATTTTAACTTGAACAGAATACAATCGGACTTAAGTGTTGCGGCAGTGAGATCCGGATCATTCTCCCAGCTCTGGCTCCTGTTCTCGGACTCCATAGACAGCAGCTCTGCATCTATGAAAGGCTTCTTCTAGTTTATGCATTGAGGCCCCCAGCTCGGGACTGGTCCGCAGTGCCACCATATCATAAGCCATCCAAGTCAGCTGCACTACAGGTGTCCAGGAAAAAAGGAGGATGAAATTGCAGCTACTTATGAGACATGTTAGTTATCACAGCTCCACGTTAAACCTGTTCCATTAAATACATTAAACGAAGCCTGTTCAACACCGTGCCACAATGCAATAAGATAACGACGGAACTCACCTGAAATATGTTCAACGTTTTCTATCATTCTCTCCAAATTCTTGTTCAGCTCCAACACGTCGTCGCTGCTGCTCTGCGGAAGCTCGGATGAATCGGCCATCTGAATTTAAAAAACCGGCACATGGCTTTTATCAGCTGTCGGTCAAGTCACACAGAGACTTCTCCACTAGAAACTAACGTCACCTCCAGCAAGCCGTCCCTCACATTGACTTGTCATGGCAGCAAAGGTAAACGCTAGTTAGCTTACGACGCTAAACGTTAGCGAGGTTAACTTGGAAAAGTTAGCATGGCAGTAACTTAAGTTAACGGTAGTTAAGTTGGTTTTTGACATTGCCATTTGTCAAAAGGAACAACAGTCTGTACAAATGCTACCCGGAGTTTTAATCAGCAGTGGGGTTAAGAGGTATTATCTCATATAAAACAAGTGCAAAACTTACGATAGAAAGCTTTCCTTCAGTAACATTAAGTTAGTTTGAAATCGAAAGATGTCGCGCTAACTAAAAAAAGAGCTGTAGCGCATTTTCAATTTAAAAAGGGATGATGTAACTTCCTTTGAAGTGCACATTAATTTTCACACACCCCTATATATTTATTCCAGAAACGGAAAGAATAACTTATGGAATAAATAAATGTATACACTGTGTTGGCATGACTTTTGAACATATTAAAAATTATAATTTGAGGAATCAGTACAACTTCTGAATGTGAAATACTGGAAGGCTATTAGCTTGCATATATTAAAGGAAACTGGCTAATTTCCCTACAGTTACAGAGACTACATTTGAATTGGCTAAATGATATCATTACTATATTCCAGATTAAACTCTACAGGCTACTGTCAGGATGCTGTCCATGATGTCAGAAGAAATAATTATTAAAATTCACAATTTGTCTTTTTTCAGCCTGTTAAAATGTGCATAATAATATTTTAAATAATTGCACATGATTGATCTCAGTTAATGTTGGACTAAAAGCTTGAGTGGAAAAGTAATTGAGGGTGAAAAAAAAACCCTGGAGGGATTGAACTAGCTGACAGCATGAAAAAAAAACAGAGAAAGCAGGAACAGACTACTTACCTGAAAAAACAACCAATCAAAGGACTAGTGGGCGTTTCCAGGCAAACAGATAAAGCAGGTATGACAGGTGACATCTTGACATAAAGCAAGGGCAAACAGACAAGAAAGTAGTGGGAGAGGAGTAACCTGCAACTTGGAAGCGTAGAGACCATCATTTGGATCAGCTCACGTCCAAATACCTGCAACACCTGGTTTGAACGAGAAAAGGACTTTTGGTGGGCTGACTAAACTGCTGCAAAAAGAGTTTGCCATAGAAAGGAGAGACAACCAAAGGCGAAGGGTTAAGAAAAGACTCTTGAGAGGTGAGAAGAAATTTTACAATGTCTTCATTTGAGACCCAGGGCCAGTCTCCTCCTCGGTGTGGCCCGCAGTTCCCCAGCCTCGGCCAGGAGCCCCCTGAGCTCAGTATGTACAGTGACTGCTACTACCCCCCTCCTTCCTTGCCAAGTCCTCAGCGCACCACGCCAACTTCCTACGATCTGAGCGAGTTCTCAACCTCCTCCCCAAACCCTTACCTCTGGTTCAACGGCTCCGGCATCAATACGCCGTCGTACCTGGCTACTACTGGCCCGCCCGGTAATCCCGGCCCTCCCTTTGTCCCTCAGCACTATGGCATGCAGAGGCCTTACCTGGGTCCTGCTGGAGCTGGGGGTCCAGGAGGGGAGCTGAGTTGGTACTCTCTCCCCTCACAAGAAGACCTGATGAAGCTGGTCAGGCCACCTTACTCCTACTCCGCTCTCATCGCCATGGCTATCCACGGAGCACCAGACAGGAGACTGACCTTGAGTCAGATTTACCAGTACGTCGCCGACAATTTCCCGTTCTACAACAAGAGTAAAGCAGGCTGGCAGAATTCCATCAGACACAACCTGTCACTCAATGACTGCTTCAAAAAAGTACCAAGAGATGAGGATGATCCAGGTAAAATTTATTTTTTGTTTGTTTTTGGCTCTGTTTTGAATATATCTCTAACAGGGAGAGATTTATACGATTAATTAACTTATTTTCCATTTTGTATCGCTTTTTGAATGTTCTGTGGTATGTTCGCGGTGTTTTGCATGTACTAAAGCTAGTTTTCCATTTTCCAATTTCACCAACTCTATATTCTTGCATGACAGGCAAGGGCAACTACTGGACACTTGACCCAAACTGCGAAAAGATGTTTGACAACGGGAACTTCCGCCGCAAAAGGAAAAGGAAGTCTGATTCCCTCTCCGGTGGTGATGGCGGTTCAGGGGCTCCAGAGTCGGGTGACAGCGAGAGGGACAGCCCCAAAAACAACTCTGCCCTTAACATCTCACCCACAGCGGACAGGATCCCCTCACCTTCATCATCAGGTCCCGCACATTGTCTGAGCAGCTTCTTATCCGAGATGTCTGGTGTGACCACTGGAGCAGCTAATGAGGTGGGAGGTGATGGGTTAAGCAGGCCACTGCAGATCAACGTTCCTTTAGATGGGCCTCATAGATCCACGCAACCTGGAAGCTATAGTACCTACTCCCCCAACTCAGAGTGGGTACCGCAAGTGCCAGCTCCCCCTGTGCTCTCCTCTTCACCCACCCACTCTTCCCTAGGCTACTCTAGCCCCATCCTCAGCCAGTACAATGGGTCCAGTGGGCATTTCTACCCTACGCTGGGCTCAGCAGGAATCATCTATCACCGTGATGGCACAGAGGTTTAATAAGTTTACCTGTCGGGTCACTTATGATGTTAGAGTGGTTCTGATGTGAAAGACAGTACACACACAAACACACACAAGTATATTTGCGCTGACTGAGACAGTTGAGATGACTAAAGCATGTGACAGCAGAGTAAAAATGCTTTGATTCCCACAGGAACAGCTGAGTCAGCCACAGTGGACGACGAAACCGTAGTCTGCCTCACTATCAGATCCTCAGTCAGCTTTTATTCTAAATAAAGCTAGCCCCTATCAGATCTGACTCATTATTAACCGATCCTAGATCTGATCTGCTGACATCAGGCCATTCCACACCACTATCTGTGATTCATTGATGGTATCACACTTACAACGCTCAGACAGCACATTTAGAGGAGTAGTTAAACAAACAAAAGGTAAAATTTAGACTTTGTGTCATGTATTTTGGTTGAACTAAAACTACACAATCTGATATACATACAATCTTTGATTCTGATACACAAGTGGTAATTGTACTTTGTAAATATGTCAATGTGTTGTGTAATGTTATACATTTATATTGTTGGTTTGTTGGTACAGCTGTTCGTACATTGTTCAAAATGGATTCCTAATGTATGGTATACGCTTTCTATTTTGTGTTTTTGATATGAATAAAAGGTTTTAGAGTTCTACATTTTCTCCTGTTATTTTTATGAAGAATATTGAATAGTACTCAGGAGCAATAGATTAATTGCTCCCCCCCCCCCACCCACCCACCCAAA
>NC_060168.1:11130482-11209665 GCF_021292245.1 Micropterus dolomieu
GCCCAAGAATAGACCAAATACACAGCTTTTAAATGAATACATATCTACCTCTCAGGGACGTGCACAGGAATTTTGAAGGGCAGTTGCTCTGACCTGAAAAAAGCCCCCCCCCCCCCCCCCCCCCCCCCCCCCAAAAAAAAAAAAAAAAAAGCAAGACAATAAGCACTCACTGACAGAAAACAGTCCTGTCAGAAAAACGATGACCAGTAGAGTAGAACCTGCATGTCTGTGTAACCTGATCTTTGTGTGATGGATAGTTAACTGATTCTCCTAAACGGTGAAAATCCACATTCCCATGCTGCCCCTCTTCGCCACACCAAACACTGAAATCCCTCTCTATCACACCATCTATACACAGATTACTGCTGACTGGATGCAAGCAGCTTTATTAGGGGAGCGGGACAAACTGTAAGAACCTGTAAAGATGCTGAAGCATGAACTAACTGCCAAGTAAACACAGTCGCGCAACACCGTGCACAACATGCTGATTCATAGTTTACCTTCAAGCAGAATGTTGGGACGAATTTCAGCACTATTATCAAGTTATTCAACATCATGGACAGTTTAGTCTGTGAAAGCTAACCAAGGACTTTCTGTACAAGCAACAGGTGTGTATTATTATTATGTATTAAGTTAAAAGCTTTATTGGCATACACACAGAGAAACAAGTTTGCACTGCACAAAGCAATTCAGTTTGCTTTCTGCTGGGACTGCCATTCATAAAAAAGTACTTAAAAGGAACAAACAGACGCAGTAATCTGTACGTACATGAAAAAGATATAATGTAATATAAAAAGAAATATATAAAAAAAGATAGCATGTATATAAGGATTACAAAACTGTATGGTAAAGTATGTGTAACCTTAATGTATATTTATGAAGTCAGATGTGGAACAGTAATGCAAATTTGTACAATAAGTTAGAAGCACTGTGGTAATAAGAATCTGAAGAATTTGAAATTGGTAATATGTTCCTGCCTGTTATAAGTCTTGATAATAATAATAAAATAATATAGATTACATTTCATATTCCAACACTTTACACTTTATTATGAGTCCATGGTGTAAATTTGGGCTTAAGGATTGCCTAAACTGTCCAATTAATCACACCCATTTTCTACATTGGTCAATTTAATAAACAAAGTTGGTGATTAGTAGAATTTGCCAATCATTTATTGCTTAGTTTTATCCTGTTCTTTATTTGTCCTTCACATTTTATTCAAATTAATACAAACTCTGCGATTGGTGTCACCCATAGGCCTTTATTTACCCTGAAACACAGGCAGCATGACAGTCATTTACACTAAACACAGAAAGAAAGAACACACACTCCAAACTCAGATCAAGTGGAATTCAACATCCTGGCAGAATTGACAACATGTATTAATTGTTGGAAGTTAGGGGGTCAAGCTGTCAACATTTGCATAACGGATTTCAAAACAAGTGATGAGGTTACATTTGGATGGATCATAAAGTCCTGCTTTATTAGTTGCCAGACTTGCGAGCATATGTGATTTAACTGTGTGTAGTGTCCTGTCTCGTACTGTTCCATAAACTCATTTGGGGATTCATGACTGTGCCAGATCATTATGCAAATAGATTCTCTTTTACTGCAGATGTAACGCTTACAGAGTGGATCAGGGGATTCTTTTTTTAAAGTCAGAGAGAAAGAAACAGGAGAAGTTGAGAAGAGGGGAGTCAAAAAGTACAGTAAATATTAGAAGAATCACTGTCCTAACATGTCACACCTCCATCCCAAATTGTCTTGGCAATTTGAATAGTTTGTTTTGTGTAGTGTTGTTTTTTTTCTCCGTATCTTGTTCAGACTTTGTGCTGGCAGGTGAAAGATGTGGCATCAGGAATGGGGTGGCCTTTTGCCTTGTCGATACAGCTCGAGCTCTTTTTGAGTGTATCTGCCAACAGAAACATTATAGGGTATTTGTCTCTGCGACCGCATTAACAGCAGACTTCAGCTTCTGCTGTCTTATACAGACAGTTTCCCACTGATGCAAATTTGCAGCCGTTAATCACGTCGTGGATGGTTATGACAAGGTCAGAGGGAGAATGTGGTGATGATGGATGGAGATGGAGCTTTCCAGATACAAAACGGTAAAAACTGAGGGATTTGCCTTTACCGACTCCCTGAAGTCAATTAGCTTGTATTGAAACTCAAAACACAACACAGAGTTTGATATTTTGGAACTTCCCTTGTCTGCTTCTTGCATTTGTATTGAATATATTCTTTATTTAGACAGCTATACCCACTGACCACACACTTGTCTAACTTGGCATTGCATTCATTCAAAGAAATGATACTTTTTCCCTCTCAAATGTTTTTTTAAAATCTTTTTCCCAGTAGAGAATGACACTATAAAAACTTTGTTTGATTTTCTGCTTCCTTTACCTTATAGTGCATTCAACTGTGATATATTGGAGCACAAGCTATTATACATGTATTTTGGAACACACTAGTTTATGATTCAGGGATACCCGGCACAGCATCCATCAATCACACGTTATTGTAGCCATGGACCTTCTTTGCCTTAGGCAGTAGAATTATTGCTCAACAGAGTGATACGGGATCTCCACCTGCTGCCTGGCTCGTGGCAGTCTTCCACACACCTGTCGAACTAACGGAACGCGCACACACACACACACACACACACACACACACACACACACACAAATTGCTTATATGTGTGTGTGTTCATGCAGTGGAGGGCATACAAGTGTGTGTTGTTTATAATATAAACTCAGACAGAGAACAATTATACCAATGCTGCTACGGATGAGAGATTTGTGTTTGTAATAACTGTTCTGATTAAAGTGGTGTAAAAAAACATGTCACACCTCACTGTGTAGTAGATAAAGAGTTTGCAAAGTCTGACAGCTAGGAAATCTGTTCAAGTTCATTCCTTCTTAAGTGAGCACTACTTTGCTTTGGATAACTGCTACCTGAACGGAAAGTTAACTGTCTTGGTACCAAAGCAACCCAAAACACACACAAGGACACACACGCACCTTCTGTATTTACTAAAACAGTCATGTCCTATCATGGCTGTTTAGTAAACGGTAGCAGAGAACGTCAAGCCTGGAGACATATCGTCATGGCCAGTGCTCCAGCTCTGCATTACCAGCTTGCTGTTATGTGTAAACATCTACGCGCACTCCAGACACACGCATACAGGTGATGAAAGGAATGAAATACCTTGCCCTTTATCTGGAAGTCATTGAACAACCTTTTCGGTTTTTTGTTCTCCTTAGAGGTCAATGCTAGATTTCGTACAATTTGTTATACCACGATTTGTATCCAGGTGCTGTTGGTAGAAGAAAACTCCATACATTTTCAGGCATGATAGTTGTGCGATTGAATGCCATAAATCCGATTTACATTGCTTAGCAATATAACTCTTGACAATGCCTAAATACTCAGACACTCGCCAAGTTTCCACCACCAACGTCCAACAATGTTAGTCCGTAGAAAAAGTTCCAGTTTGCCCAAATCCCATCAAAGTTCTCAGTGACAAAAAAAGTATAAAAATGCAGCAGCTCCTTCTTTGTAAAATACAACATCCCAGTGTCTCAGACTCCAGAGAATAAGAGTGATCTCTCTTTCCTAAACATGGCTTATATACACGATTTGGGGAAAAGTGAAGTTTAAAGACAAACACAGAGCGCAGCGAGAGTGTGTGTATATATGAATCATTGCTATTTCACCCTAAAATATTTTCCATGTCAACATGCAGTAAACATGGAGATATGAAGAGGGCTTTGCAGTGAGGGAGGGAGTAGAAGGATGAAGGGGGGAATAAAGTGTGAAGTGTATATGTCTTACTGGACTTCTGCTGAACTGATCCAAAAAAATTGGAAGACTTGTGCCCATTTACTGACTAATGGCACACTGAGAACCATGTTTGGGTAGTATCTATTTTTTCATACCTTCATACCTTCCTTACATTTTACCAGGCTATAATGTAAATGATGGTAGTTTAAATACTCGTGGCCCATTGAATGATGTATATATAAAGTGCCCTTCCATAGATTCTTACTAAAGGACATGATGGAAAGTGTTGCCATAGATTTAAACATCAGTGGGCTGAATGAGATGAAATGCACACAGCTTCTTCTGTGTTGACTGGCTCGCCGTCATCAGGACTAAAACCCAAAATACTCCCAAACAGGGGCAGAGGCTTAGTTCTTGTTTACTAGTCCTGTAAAGTTATCCCACCAAGTAGCAGTGAGAAAGAGAGGGGTGCAGAATGAATGCAAAGGAAATGGTGAGCAGTGAAGTTTGTAAAGCGTAGGCTACAGTTTGTTAGCGAATATAGGCTGCAGCTGAATCTCCTGTGTTTGTGTTGTTTACCAACTGCTGGAAAAGGGAAGGGGGTTATTGTGTTGAAGATGATGTCAGGCAGTTTCACAATGAGGCTGACATTAGGGGTTTTGAGTAAAATCGCCCTATAACCACTATTACTTAGTACTTTGTGTTTAGTGCTAATTGCTAACATGGTTGACTAAGATGGTTAAATGTTAAACATAATACCTGCTTGTATCATTGTGAGCGTATTAGCATTTAGCTCAGAAGCACCGCTGTGTCTTAGTGCAGCCTCTGAGACGTTGGCTGGAGACTCTTATTCTTGTTATCAAGTGAAAAGGTGACAAGAACAAAACTTTGGCTGTAAATCATGTGCTGGTGGACCATCATTTCTTAGGGCCAAATAATGTGACTTAAACAGAAGACAAATTAGGTTTTTCATTACAAACACAAGCAATCAGAAATATGGAGTGTAAGCTCACATCAGGCCCAATACTGTAGAGGATAATCATGAAGAAAGAAGGCTGGGAAAATAATACAGTAAGAACTAAAGTGAAAGAAGTGTTCCTTCTCATTGTGTATTTGGGTACTTAATTTATTGCTTCTGATAATTCATTGTGGCTTCCCAGAAAAAAAAGAAGTGGCTACCCTGATAAAGGCAAAGAGGAAATATAACAAGTGTCATTTCTTATTATTGTTCTCAGGGAGCTTTATCTATTTTTTCCTTCTGGGTAGAACAAGGAATAAAATTACTTTCTGAATATAAAGCCCAGTGGATTATAGTCAGGTCTTTCAGAAGCTAGGTGAATTACACACACTTTATGTGTATTTCAAATCACTGTATATGTTTAGTAAATACAGTCCTCACACGGAGGAGTGTGCAATAATGCACTCTGTGTGACAAAAATAGGCTCATATTTAGATGCATTGGCGAGCTCTGGAACTGGACCAGACAGCAGAGGTGAGATCCAAACTCTGTCCATTTAGAAGATAAATTGCTTAATAAAAAAAAGAACAGGAATGGCTCAGTTTCTAGTCTGCAAATGTGGCGATTAACCTTCAGACAGACTCCTCGAACTATTTTGCCTCAGGCAGACACAGCATTAGAATGGCCTTCCTGGTTTCTAAGAATATATAGTACATTTTGAGGAAGTCAATGTCAGTGTTTGCAGGGTCCTTCAGCTACAGAGCCTTTGCATGTAGGTACTAAAACCCTTCAGCAAATAACTATAATTTGACCTTAAGTGACAACACAAATTCATACTAGTTCTACTACCTACGAATGTGTAGCAGCCTCACCAGATGTAACATGTAGGGACCGGGTATCTTAGAAGCCATTGAAAGTACTGTACAAGCTGAAACACTTTGCATTAAAAGTTGATACTGTAGCTGCAGATCATTATTATGACATATAATAATAATAATTATTATTATTATTATTATTATTATGAAGAAATGATTTTGCATGAAACTCCTAAATGCTCAGGATCAGTCAGGTGAGGAATAGTGTTCCATAATTTTAGTGGGTGATGATAGTGATCTTATTTTAAGCGTGGGTGATGATAATGGCTCCAGGTTTTATGTTATGCTGCCCCTTGGGGACAATAAAGTTGAAGTTAAGTAAACATGCTGTATAATTAGTGTTAAAAACTCACAGAGTCATGAATCTTAAGCAAACCCTTCAATAACTAACATAACTTTTGAATTATTGAAGAACACCCACTGGTTCACCCACCGATAGTCTTTTGTCAGTTGTTTGTTTTAGTTTTAAGGTTAACGATGATGATTGTGGTGCTCATTAAAAGGGCTGAGTGACAGCTCGTTGCTTCCTCCTCCTCTATTTGTCCAAGCACTCAGACTCCATACAAATTATTCAGTAATGCATGTTATACGACTAACCAGGGCATATTGATATTTACGACAACCATGCCTTTTCAGTCAATATGTGGTTATCCAACAATTTACAAAAACTTAAACAGATTTATAAAATTTGTCAGTTGTAAGTTCAAGTAATTGCTGTGCACACGCATGCTTGAAGATTTATTGGCACAAACTGGGGCTGCAGCATTTGCCACACTGAGAAATTGAAGCACTCACCATACTGTGTAGGCTGTATAGTTCTCTCTTAAACTACAGACTTTACATTATGTTGTAATCAAGCAGGGAATCAGTTACCGCAGCAAAATCCATTCACTCTCTACAGAGTCTTCTCACCTGGAGGCTTCATGTCACATAAATGTTGTTATAAGGCTCTACTTTTTTTCACATTACCTGGGGTTAATGTGAATAGCATAGCATGGTCGACTCAAAACTCCTACCACATATATAGTGGTACTTCAGTTGCTATAGTTTTGCATGTTTACTGACAAATTTAAATGTGCTTGTAAATAGGCATCAGAGACAATGCATCTCACCACAGACAGCATCAATTATAATCGTAAAGTCCTCAGTCTAAAGTCGTTTACTGTTAGTGTGGGTGCCTGAAGGTTACCTCTGAGGGATTACATGTCACACCTACTGTATGAATAACAGGAAATGTCCTGGCGAAATCTGTTGGTCCTGCATGCTTGAAAACATCAGACAAGCACGTTTTCCAAACCCTCATAAACTGTGTGTTATGACACAGTGCTCTGACTTCGATGACAAAAACAAGGTTCCTGACTCCACTGGTAAGATAGGTACTGTTGGGGATTTTTGTATGGAAATAATTTAAGCAAACATGTCTTTGATGCTTTACTCAGTAACTCAGTAAGTTAGCTTAATATGTACGGCTGCACAAACAAGAGCCAGATCCAAATCTTGTTTGACATAAGTATGAGAGATAAGTCATAATGTTTTTTGGCTACGTGTGCTGCCACTACCCCTGCTGAAGTTAAAATGTTTAACATCTGCAAGCAGTTTGGCAAAATAACAGCTTTTTTTATCATTAACCATGTTTGATACCATAACTTCAGATCAACATTATTTTCTAAGAAGTTCTTGTGCCATGAAACTGTTAAATGCTCAGGATCAGTCAACTGAGCAATAGTGTTCCATATAATATTAGTAGGTTTATGATAGTGATCTTGTTTTAAGTGTGGGTGATGATAATGGCTGAATGTACTCCAGGTTTTACATTATGCTGCCCCTTGGGGGCAATAAAGTTTAAGTTAAGTAAACATGCTGTATAATTAGTGTTAAAAACTCACAGAGCCATAAATCTTCAGCAAACCCTTCAATAACTAACATAGTTCTTAAATTATTGAATTACGCCCAACTTTAACATTTATGGTTGCAGGAAACTAAAGGTTTTTTTTTGCTGGTTTTATTTCCAGTATCTTTCATCCTCCAAAGGATCTCTTAGGAAAAAATATTTCCAGAGAGAGATTTCTTTAAGACATCTTGATATGTCTGTTTGACTAACAGAGAGTTCTTGAGGAGCATCTTTACCAACAAAATGTTTCTAAGAATGTAGCCTATAGTACATTTTGGCAAGTGAATGTCAGTGTTTGTAGTGTCCTTTAGCTACAGAGCCTTTGCACGTAGGTAGGCTACTACTACCCTTCAGCTAAGAACTGTAATTTGAGTGACACAAATTCATACTAGTTCGACGACCTACGAGCGTGTAGCAACCTCACTTGGTGCGACATGTTGAAACAGGTATCTTAAAATCAAGGAGTCCGTTTAGTGGTCATTGAAAGAACTGTTCGAGTTTACATACATTGCATTTAAAGTTGTCGCAGCAGATCGGTGTAGCTTACATATAAAGTGGTGCATCTGGGTGTTATGTATGTTGAACGCATTATTAACTCAATATTGAACTGTATCAAAAGAATTGGCTACTGTGCGGTACTCCTGTCACAGTTATAAAGATCCAAAAGCCACCAATCTTTTTCACAAGTCTATCTGCTTTTTCATTACTTTGCAGATCTATGGGGTCAAAGTAAGAATTAATGGAAAATTAATTGCCTGCCATGGCCTGGTGAAATGAGGGTTTCACACGTGGCTGGACAGATAATCGATTCACTGGAATACTGGACTCTTAATGTGGTGCCACTTAGTGGGTCTATAAACACATCAGAAGCTGGAATATCAAACAAATGCAAGCATGGTATATAGGCTATTGTAGTGAGTATATTAATGTTTTACTATGGGCAATGAAGATATACGATCCATATTACATCCACATACATTTGTACTGAGAGATAGATTTTTTCATTTTAGTCCATTATTTCTTCCTTGCTATGGTGCAATTCCTGGATTTCCGATTGCCATTGTTTGTGTGCAGAGTTATAGAGCATCTTTGTTGTGTGTTGCCGGTACCATATTTTTGCTCAATCCAGGTAAATTTTCTTTTTAGATCCGTCATTACATTGGCAATTTTTTTATGATACATTTGAACTTACACTAGTTCTGCTCAAGCACTCATAGCTTTCTCCATATTTTAGCGACTCTCACTAAATCCTGCAGTTGTTTACACTCTATTCAGTTTTGTGCCAGATGTTTAGCTGTTTCTCTGCCTCCTGTAGTGATAATGAGTTAGGGTTAGGGGTTCAGGACCTACAACACATGCAGTCAGGTCTGGGGAAAATAATTCTGTACATGCTTGAAGACATGACTCATTCAAAGAGGTGATCTATCTTTCTTTCTCTGACTCAAAATTAAAGAAAATTCATAATACTGACTTACATTACAGAGGACTTTTGTACAAAGCAGCTAGTGTAAAACAAAGAATTTGATCTAGCACCTCTTCCCTGCGATGCCCAGGACGTTTCACTCATGCCAAAAGCTGAATGTAAGAATTTCTCACATCTGGGGTAAAATCAGCTGACATGTGCTCATTCAGACTGTTCAATATTTTGTAATGAATTTTGTGTCTTTTTGTTTTAGTCAACAAAGGGAAAGTGCCCTGTATGCCAGAAGGAATATCCAACAGTGGAACTAATACTGGGGACTAAGAGAGTAACTTGGATAGGGGATGTTCAGTTTAGCTAAGACATGCATGCAGTGTTATGTTCTATGTGTGTAGCATGAAGGGATTACAATCTTTCATTTTATTGTACAACCTTGTGGTATAATGATAAATAAATCATCTTGAATCTTGAACTTTGAGTGGTTAAAGTGTATATTTTCTTTGAAGATGGTGCGGGAAGGTTGCCTAAAAAATGCATTCCATAATTTACCTAATAGATGATTGCTTGACATAGACACTTGGCTCTTTGAGGGAGGGGGTGGCAAAAGGAAAATGCCGAAATACTAAAATTAACCTTAACAATGGCCTGTTATGGTGCTTTTCTGACATATACATGTATTTCTCAGTTGCACGACTCTGCATACACACTTGTACTGTAGTTAAACTGTAACTAATAAAGATTTATGGTCTGTTTTTGCTCATTCATTTATTCGCTATCCTTCCACAGTTGCTGGGGAAATGTTTACTGTAAGCCTTGCGCAAGGTGGCCTAGCGCCAAAGTTGTCTGTGACTGGAATCATGACCTGGAGTTTTCACCATTGTTCAGGATGGTATCTTGCACAGCAAATTATTATATCCTCGAAATTATGTTCTTTGATTGTGGATTCTCTGCATTCAGCACTGCAGATCCTGGCTGTCAAAGTGATCACTTGAGTACCATTTATTTGAATCTTTTCGAAGTTACTGTGCACATTAATGATACAGAGAGGAAGCATCTCATTGCCTGGTGAACTCATGACCTTCACTCTAACACCACCAAGAAGCCAAACTCTTGTTTCACTCTAGGGATTTACCCTCCTGTAATAATACCATATTATTTGTATTATACTTTTCTAGGGACTCAGGCACGTCACATTAATGTGAAATTCCACAATGAAACAATAATAATAATAAAATATGGAAACAATAACTAAAACAGAAATAAAAAGTGGGAAAATAGTAGAGGAAAAAGGCTCAAGGCTGCTGTAATTCATTGACAGCCTATGTGGTTTTATATTCCATTTAAGATGTCATTTTATTGTGGTGGAAATTTAATTTTCTTCTTAATTTCCTACACAGGGCCTATTAATGAGGACAACAATGACAAAATAACAAGATTTAAAATATGTTTAAAATAATTTATAGAGAAAGTGTCAGCTCACATTTATTTTTCCCCAGTGGCCAGGCTGGGTCAACTGTGTCTGTCCAATACTTAGATCCAGAGAAACATAAAAATCTATTGCCATGACATTTGATGAACACAATGATTCTCATTCTGAACCTTGTGGACCTTGATCTCATGACATCTCTTGTATTGCCACTATCAGACCAAAATGTCAGCTTTGTGCACATGATATCAAGGAGTGTGTTTGATTGGTATATTTGATGAACACATTCACATTTGCCAAAGGAAAATTTGTTGTAATTGTTGTGATTGTTTCCTGTAGCGCCACCTTCAGGCCAAACATTTGACTTGACTTGATTTGGATCCCAAGCCATTCTACAGTCATGAACCAACTTGAAAGTCAATGACATTTGAAAAGGCTTTCCAGACCTGAAAGTTTTGGTATTAAAAAAATATTTTGTACTTCATCGACATCAAACATTATGTTATATAAATGGATTAGAAAAATGACTGTAATGCCAAGTAGGAATTTAATATCTTCTCTTGAATCATTTATGTCTCATCTATGTCCTGCATCCTTTACCCTCCTTCTACTCCCTAAAAATAACAGTAATTGACAATAATAATTAAAAAATGATTGCATAAAAGTTTTAGAATTTACTTGACAAATAAATGTGGGACATGACATCTGTTTTTCTGTTGTATCCATATGAAGAGCAATTCTGCTGCACTTGGCTGCAAGACAAACTGTCATGCTAAGGCAACTTCATGAGGGACTACAACTTTACACCCTAATAGGTTTCATGGAAAGGAACAGGGTGCTTTGCCGTAGCCTCTTTGTGGCAGGTGATGATGATAAGGTAAGCCCACATGATCTCCTGAACCAGAGACATGTTAGCTGCTATATGGCTCCAAATATAAAAGTCTTGAGCTAATACCACTGAAATCATTTAAAATAACATAAAAATCTTCTTCCGGCTCATAGTATTTTGGACAAATGTTTTTTTCTCTTTTGCTTGGTGTGTTTATTTTAGGTGAACTCAATGTGTCACACTTGGCCCCAGTGATGAGCGAAAGCGGTATACAGAAGCATGCAACAGAGGCACAAACCCTAAATAACTTGAGGGCAAGTGTTGTTTACTCCATAAGCACAAATTGCAGTTGGGCAGGGGGTGTAAGTGTGCTTTACCAAAGCACTCACTATCACTTACTTTGTTGTTTATTACTGTGCTTGGTTCACTCTTATTCTGTCTTCTTCCACCTACATTTTGCACTGATATGCTTTTGAGCGGTTTAACCTATCAATTCCTACTACTTCGGGTAGCCTGTTAATGTTACAACTACTACTGCTGCCATTACAGTATTAGTTCTTCTGCTGCTGCTATTACTACTATTACTGTTACTACAGCACTACTGTTGCTACTCTTTCAACCACTTAAATTGACCAAGTTTCTAATAATGAAACACTAAAACCAACGAATAAATCAATCTCTTAATACTGAAGGATGCACGCAAATAGCTTTTACAAATTACAAATGAACTTTTCCAGTTTTTAATACTAATTGTGAGCAGGATCTTGTGATTTTGCAGACCCAAAATAGGTGCTTCAAAGTAATGTCACGTCTTTGTCTGGTTTTGTCCAGTTGTATTCTGCTATTTAGACATTGTCTCATTTTGAATTTCCTCACATTAAACTGCTGAGGACGAGGATGCAATGGTTGACTAGACAGTCACACAGGCAGGTACTTCTTTCAGTGAGAGAAACTTTTAAGATGACTGTCCACTTTGACCACAAGTGTGTGGAACGGATACTAAACCACACAATTTCTAGTTATTAGCTTAACAATTTACGAGTAAAGTCAAAGCACAAAGGGGCCTTTGCATTGTCACACACTTTAAAAAAGAGTGTAATTACAGTTTCATTTGTCATGTCATAGGCACGTACTGCAACCAAACACACATTTGTTTTGACTTTTAACTTTAATCTACTATATGAACACATTCACCATTCAGGAACCTGTGAATTATAACTTGATGTTGAAAAATGGGCTAAAAGTATCTGGTAATGGTTGCACTCAGTTGTCTCAAATATTCCTTTGTATTTGCCTTACACTGTATGAAACACAAAAAATAAATCAAAATACAAATGAACTGCAAGTGTTTGTCATGTTTTATTATTGCACTTTCTGTTTATGACCAAGTCTGAAACCTGGCCAAGCTGCACCTGGTTGATTGTTAGCTAGCAGTTAAATACAAAATAAATAGAAAGGAACTCCCTTCTCGCTGAAGGACAGCAAGGTTCTGTTCTGACAGGGGGCACGGGATCACTGACACCACTACTCCATCTTCTAGGTCAGCATCAGTGCAGTGATCCTGGAAAAGATTCTCCATTGGCTGAAAGACAGAAAGGTTAAGTTACTTAGGCCAGGACTAGCCCCCAGGATGGTTTCTGATACCTTTTGTTTCCTGTCAACCCAAACCTTGGGTTATCACAAGTTCATAATGAGCAGCCCAAACTTGGGGCCTGTTTGCTTTCAGCGGAGTGGAAACAAAAGCTGTAAATTCAAATACTGAGTTACTGCAACTGTCAACTGGCTCAAATTGAAGCCAACAAAGCTTTGGAAGTTTCTAAATATAAATGAGGAAGTGTTCCACACCATTAAGTGATTGAAATGTGTTGCCTTTTGTTGGAGGTTGGGGATGACATTTTAAAGACGAATGCCAGCTCCATAGTCTCACACTTCTATTTATGCAGTGTAGTATCTTAATATTCAAATTTACTTGGGCTGCCCCCAACTTAAGGTTTTCCTACTCTACTAGTAATCGTTAGTTCAAGCTATTGGTCGTTGCACAATTATGTTATTAGTTACATATTTTGGGGGCATCAGAAAATGGATTGAGAAAGAATGTTATAAGTAACTCTGTTAACACTGTGCTACATCGTTAACAGTAATAATTCAGAGTCAGCCAATAGGACAGCTTACTAGCTAATTGCAAATCCCACAGTTTGCAGCAGCGACATGTATAATTATCGTAGATAATACATCTGTGCGTGCCAGTAAGTGACTTCGGTGTTACAAGAGAAAAAGGTCCGTGTTGCAACAATCCCATGATTCTTTCGTCCGGGCCCTAACGACAAGGTAAAGCTCCTGAATGGATTTTAAGGTTGTTGGGGTTTTTGCGAATTTGCGGTTTCTGCGAATAACTGACCAATGAAAACTTGGTCGACTCTTCTCATTGACTAACAGTTTAGTCGACTATTAACCCTAGAATTTATATAGTTTTGCGAGCAGAGTGTACTCAAACAGTCATCATGCATGATGCTGGGGTGTGGCCCAGAGGATTAGCCAATTATGAGGCCGACTAAGAGGGCATTGCACATACGATATAGAACAAAGAATAACGACTTGTTCGCAAGACTTTGATGTAATTACAACCTTGGGGGACATCTATGTTTGTGGACACCATCCAAGTAGGAGGAGAATGCAGTTGTATCTTTGTTGTTGGGAGCAGCATCAAGATATAGGATGTAAAAAGGATTGCGGAGATGGAATTACATATCATTAAGTCTTAATGACTTAACACTGTGAAACATTTGTTTTTTGTTTCTTTGTCAGGACAGGACTTTGACATACATTTCTTGAGAAACAGACAGTCCCACCAAATCTCATGATATTAAATCTGAAGGGAAGAAGGTACGTACAAAAGTTTTCATACATGTGAATGGCAAAGGACAAAAAAAACAAGAAAACATCTGTAGTGTTGACACAGGGCACGAGGGTCACTGAATGGTTTGATGAGGACAAAACTGATGTAAATCATTATGCAATGGCCTTGAGTCACCGGCCAAATAAAACAAGAAAATATGCAGTGTTGACACTGGGCAAATATGCCGAATTGTAATTTTATGGTTTATTGTTGTTCGGACGATTAACCTAAGCTAGCTAATATGTACTAACGTCAATTGTCACTTGTTGCTATGGCAATGGTAAATATTCACATATGGGTTGATGAAATGTGATTGACAAAGGACAAAAAAACAAGAAAATATGTGGAGTGTTGACATAGGGCATGAGGGCTCACTGAGTGGTTTGATGTAGATAAAACTGATGTAAATGTTGTGTAAATGTTGAGTAACTGGACAAGAAAAACAAACAAAACAAAAATATGTGGAGTGTTGACACACGGCAAATAAACCAAATTGTAATTTTATGGGTTATTATCCAGAAGTTCCACTGCTAGCTGCCACTGCCACTTTTTGAGCCCTTACTGAGATTTTGGACGTATGTGTGAGACAGCACTCTCCACCACCATCATCAAAACATCAAATGAGGGAATATCTTTTGGAAGAATGGTGTTCGATTCCTTCAGTAGAGTTCAGAGACTTGATGAATCTTTGCTAAGAAGCACTGAAGCTGCATCTTACTAAGACACGTTTTGTTTGCTATTCTTCAGGATTAACCATAGTCATGGCATGGCTATTGCTAGTGCATTTAAATAACTTAGGGAAATTGAATACAGCTATTACCATGCTCAAATGCAAATTATTGATCTAATTTTCTATACTTCTCAATGAAAAAATGCATTCCAGTAAATAAGAGGGCATTTTTCATGACCACAAGAGGGAGACTCTGGCTACATCAACCATATGTATTACAAAAACTGAATTGAATATGTTGTGTATCAGTGGCATGAACAGGCCTTCAAGACAGTGGCTACAGAAGCCAGCAAGAAAACACACACGCTTTATGTAGTCTGCTGTTGCATGAAAATATCACTGCTGTTTTAAAATAACAAAAGAACTGAAAAGCTGTCATTTATACAGCCCAGTGTTACCTGCCTGAAGTTAGCAGGCAGGTCCTGCCTAGCTAGTTAACCAGCATGTCTCAAAATAATTTTTGTTTTATTTGTTTTTAGAGAGAGAGAGAGCAAGACAGAAACACCCATCTGATTAATTTATGATTGGTGTCTGCTTGAACTAAGGACAGTGGTGCAGGAACACAGTAGCTTCTGCAAGCTACTTCTACTACTGCTTCTTCTGCTGGTCTTCTACATTTCTAACACCTTTATTTGAAACTGACATGTACGTACCAGCTTTGTCCCCGACCCCCGACCCGACCGACACACACACACACACACACACACACACACACACACACAATTTATCCATCCATCCATCCATCGTCAACCGCTTATCCTGCATGCAGGGTCGCGGGGGGGCTTTAGCCAATCCCAGCTGACATTGGGCGCAAGGCGGGGTACACACAACTATGACACAATAATTTTAGCAAAATGGAACAAGGGGAGCGTGTTGCCCTCAAGAATGGCATCATGGCTCTGGCTAAATCTGTCCACAGCAGAGTATCTATCCACCTGGAGGAGTAACTAGTACAAATTTGTGTACAAGTGCTATATTATAACAATAAATAAAACATTTAATGTTAGCATAATACTAATATATTTATAGATTACTATATATATATGTACTAAGGTCTGCCTGCTGATACAGTTAGATATACATTATAGTAGGCCTATTAGTAACATTTTAACAACTGATTGACATTCAACAATTCAACTGATTTACAAACTGCTTTCTCTGCTGCTTGTGTTTTTGTTTTGTCACCTGTCTGAGCTGTGTGCTGTGTGGGCGTGGTGCTCCTGGTTCTCTCTTTCCTCATCAGGACACCTGTGGCTTCCTACTCACCTGAAGCAGATTCTGCAATCACCTCTCCTGTCTTAAACCCCAGCTTTCCAACTAGTCTCTGGCAGATCATCTGTTCATCCAAGTGGTAACACTTCCAACAGCCAGCCTTAGAGGTTTTTTTTTTGTCTAGTCAGCCTCTTGGATCTCTTGTTTTGATCTTTGTCTGACTTTGCGTGTTTTTGCTCCTGCTCCAGATAACCGCTTCAGTCCCGGAAGCCCAGCCTGCCTGCCTAGCCGAGTTGTTTTGGACCAGCCTCTCGCATGTCTGCCTGCACTCTGCCCCAGCCTCACAGTGGATTTCAGAGCACCATTCCTACCTGTTGTTCAATAAAACCCCTGTACCTGTTTCTTACTTTGCCTCCATGTCTTCTCCTGAGTCTTAGACAGCCCAGCCTAACACAGCATCAGACAAAGGGCTTGTCTTTGTACTTGTCTTGTTAGATTTTAGTGCTGCATTTGACACCACCGACCATCACATCCTACTACAGAAACTGAAACACTGAATTAGCATTAAAGGAGCCACACTAGGCTGGTTTAAGTTATATTTATCAGATTCGTCTTGGTTTGTACATGTTAACATTGTATCCTCCATGTGTGCCAAAGTTGCTCATGGAGTTCCACCAGGTTCTGTGCTTAGACCAATTCTATTCACCTTATTGGGACACATAAACTTTCATTGTTGTTGAACAATATATTAAACTCAGATAAAATGTCATTGTATTTGGCCCCAACCACCTCCAAAACACATAATCTAGATTCTAGATCATCAAGACATACTTACTCTACATGGCATTGCCCTGGCTTCCAGCACCACCATAAAGAATCTCTGGGGTTATCTTATCTATCAGGATGTTCTTTAACTCCCAAATAAAACAAACTAGATCAGGCACATCCTTGTCTAAAAATCATACAGAAAAACTAGTCCACACGTTTGTTACTTCTAGGCTGGATTATTACAATTCCTTATTAACAGGCTACCAGAATAAGTCCCTTAACCCTTTAGAACAATGCACTCCCAGAATGGACGGTTTATAGTGGTTCCCAGAGTCTACAAAAGTAGAATGGGAACTACAGCCTTCAGCTATTGAGTTTCTTTCCCATATCCACATTTAAGATTATAGGCTTAAGACTTTCCTCTTTAATGAAGTTTATAGTCAGGGCTGGCTATCCCTGAACCATCCCTTAGTCATGCTGCTAATAGGCCAAGACTGCCAGGAGACTTCCCAACCCGCTCTACCTCCTGAGCCACAGTCACAACACCACAGTTAACGACATGCATTCCACTAACACCACAAAACAACCAGCTCCCAGCACAACACAGACCCCAACATAAACTCCACGTGAGGATACAAAACAACAATAAAGGTTTATGTGCTGAAGCCCATCAAACCAAATGAGATTCAGATGATGTCAGGTGAAAACAGTCAACATCAGAAAGGCTGGAGCCACAGAGAGAGTCACAGTAGCTCACCGGCTAATGCCGAGCAGTTGGTAACGTTATCCGGTCCAAAGTTGTATCACTTTCCACATTACTTCACCAGCTAACGCGACCCATATTACTATCCTGGGTACCACCGGTATTATATCAAAGTGTTGATTTAGCCTGCAAGAAAATTTAGTGGAACGATTTGTCTATACAAACCTTTCAGCCGCTGTAACTAACATGACCCACATAATATACAATAATGCAACAAAATGGCGACAACAACACAGAGGAAGATCCATTCACTCAAGTTACTTACTTCGGTCTAATTGTTATAAAGTGTGGTAACAATGTCATTTATAATATTCAGTCTAGCTCACTAACCATCATTATGATCCAATACATTTAGCTGTTTTGACATTGCTGCGCCGCCAGTAAAAGATACAAAAATAGTAACGTTAGTTACTGAACAAACAGGCGAGCTAATGCCGATGTATCATGTTGGCTAAATGCAGTCAGTGTAACGTTATTATGTAACGAGCATGGATTAGTTCAACCTCAAGCTGATAAAAATATTACCATAACATTGCCATGGGAGTTTACCTGAGTTTCCAGCATGTTGTGTGACGCTGTCTCTGTGTCTGTCTAGAGCCGCTTTCACACTGCCTTTTTTTTCTGGAGTAACGTTACTGTGCTAATATGCCAGCTCGCTGTATGAAACTGTATGTACTGAGCCGGTGTTGACCTGCCTCTGAGCTGGCAACGTTGAAGTAACAGAGCTTGAACATGTCTGGAGAAAAGCCACTGCTGGCATGCCAGTGTTTCCGAGTTGATTGTGAGATTTCTGTACGAAAGCGGTTGTGTTTCAGATTATGCTCGCACATGAGTTCAAGTGAGCATGCGTACGAGCACACACCGCAATCTTAAAACCACACTGCTAGTGGCCGCTGAAAACTACATATTAGCCCCTTTAAGGTTAATGATGATGAGTGACAGCTCTCTGCTTCTTCCTCCTCTATTTGTATAGACACGTAAGGGTAATAAATTTAATGACACATAGTAATTATTCAGTAACGCATGTGATATGACTAACCAGGATATATTGATATTTACAACAATATGTCATTGTATCATCTCCCTCAGACTTTCATACTGATCCATTTCCACACGAAAACATGCAAAGAACGTAGGTGGGATGTTTTAGGCTCTGGAGGTTTGGAGGAAAAAAATGATGGAAGTTAGGTGGAAAAGCGAATTATTCTCAAGTGTCGGAGTAGGCGCATCTGAAAAATAAAGAGGGAATGGGGGCAACAGAAAGACAAAGAAGATAATTTGTATTGGAAAATGCCACTGAAGTGTGACCGCACTCAGAAAACACCAGGGAGCACAAGCTCACAGAGCAGGAATAAATGAATTTACTTTCTACACTTTCTTCAACAATCATTAAATCAGAATATATTTTCCCAAGATATAAGTCCACCAAGGACTCTAGTGCACACCTAAGTAGACTGCAATCCAATATACTAACACATTGACATCCAAAAGTGGTATTTACTAAGCCTTACTCAAATACATTAATCAAAATATATGCATTATAGAAAGTGGCTGCACATATTCACCCATGTTGTTTATTTATTTGGGATTAGTCAAATCTAAGAAAATCTGTATTAACCCTCCCTATTGCCATGCTTATTATATTTTCTACATTTATACTCTATATAAATTTTTACCCAAAACTTTGTACGGTGTGACATAAGTCTAACACACACACGTTGTATGAAACTACTTAAATAAAACACTTACTAATGGAAACATCTTGGAACGAAAATAAATTGGAAATTGAAAATATAAACGAAAGTGATTGTACAAATATGACCCTGGTTTAATTTGTTGAGCACAGACACACGTCTTTGTAAACTCAATCAAACAACATATATGAATCGCTGTCAAGGAGAAAATAAGGCTGTCTAGGTTAATTTCTGTAATGAAAGAATTTAGTTCACATAGCTGGGATAATGCATCACCAGTATGACATGGAATCCATATATTCAGCACATTAATGCAAGAGAACCAGCAAGGGAAAATTTATTTGCTCATGTCTTTACATCTGCATCCATTCATCACCATGAAATAGTGATTGTGGCCCCATAAAGGAAGATTGCCATGACAACAACTATGTGAGTTTTAATGCCCATTACTCAGTAATTGGCTATTTAGCTGAAAATCCCTCAACAGTCATTACACATCCAAGAAACAACTGCCTAATCATTTTTTTTGCTGTGCAATTCTAATGTTTGTCCAGGCCAGACGCACAGCCTTGGCCTTCTAAACCTTCATCTTACCCTTGGGCTTTTCCTGAGTAAATCAACTGGGGCATAGTAATTGTGTCTTTGTCCCTGTGGCAAAAGAAGGACCAGTATGGTGTGCATGCATGTGGGAATAATGTGTAAGCGTGTGTGGGTGGAGTCTCTACTGGACCATGCAGATGAGTTGGTCCTGCAATTGCTGCAGAAAAAAATCTTTCCTTTAACAGCTCACATCCATTCTGCATATCAGGCTAATGCTAGATCTTTTAAGACACTGTCCCTTCTCACACACACACACACACACACACACACACACACACACACACACACACACACACACTGCAAAAACTACAATTTTAGTAAGATTAATTATCTTAATTGAAGGCAAAATATTCTTATTTTTTGTCTGACAAGATATTTTTATAGTTTTTTTGGCCTTAAGTAACAAGTGAAATATTAAGATAATTAGGCTTATTTTAAGTAATATTTCCACCATTTTAATGCTTTTTTTTTCTTGTTTTTGAGTGCTCAGTTTTTGCAGTGCACACACACATTACCCAAGCAGATGAATACCATGTAGATAATCTTAAATACACTTTTTTTCAGTTTTGGCCTAACATCCACACTCAATTTTCAATAATAAAAACCTACTGAAACATGTAATCAACCTTTCACCAACATTGCTGGTGAACTTGTACTTGCCAGCAGTTCTGAGAAACCAACTTTGAGTTGCTTCCAACTCTCTTTCATCGCGTTGTGTTTAAAGCCAATAACATCACGCAGGTGTTCTGAAAGACATTTTCTGTCTCTGTTATATAAATGTTTTTTTTGATTGAGTGTCAAATGCACCAACCCAGAAATTATTATTAACTGTCGTTTGAGGTACTGTTTATGATGCGACATCAACCTATTATCAGTGACAACAGCTGTACTGGGTGAGTAGCTATATTGAAACTCAAATTAAGTGATCACAGAGAGAGGTCTCAGAACTGAGCTTTACCTTACAAACTGAAAGAAGAGAACCATCAGCCATGTTTGTGGATTTTGTTACCTTTTTTAAAATTTATTTTTAAACTTTATTACGTCAATACAACATACAGACAAACTGTATGGGTACAAAATGTAGAACTTGGCATAGCAAGGAAAAGACAAATAATACACAAAAAGAAATACATTTTTAAAAAAGTAAAAGAAAAAATATGTGTATATATAAGTAAATGTACAAATGTATTGTGTAAATTCATAGTTTTACCATTTTTAGAGCTTTCTTGTTTTGGGATGAGTTTATAGTTCCAATATATAATTTATTTTCTTTCTTTAGCACAGTGAATAGTGGTTTGGCATTAGTAAAACAAATGTGTAAAAAAAATTAGCAGAAGGTTTTAGGATTACATTCAACATTCGTAAAACCAAAGATAACATTTTTATACTGTCCAAAATCCCAGTAAATATTATCAATTACAAATCCACATAGACCTACATCTTTCGACAGTTTCTTGGTGTAAGTACAATGCCATAATATAGACATACACATATATAAATGGGCTTTAGTTTCTTCATGAAAATCAGAGAATGTGCACATAATGTCAGTATCTTTTTACAACTTCACCAGAAAGAATTTTACAGGGTAGAAATGATTCAAAACCTTACAGGAAATTTCTCTGACGTTATTCACCAACATATATTTGTATGAAAGAGTCCAAACTGCATAAGCAGTTGGTACTGCTAGAAAGTCCTTTTGAAACAAAGTGCAGATTTCTTATTGCTTTCAGGGAGGCCCGGAACAAGTTTTTTTCTATGAAATTTTCTGCAGGCTCAAGTTAGATATGTAAGTACCTTTGAAAAGCATAATAAATCTAGAAGGGAGAGCATTAAAGACGATTGCAAATTGTTGAGCAATTATTACTGGAAATGACTGGAAATTTATAAAGTTGAAGGATTTCATTATTAAACAGCAAATGATTCTCCTTAAACAACTGGCCCACCGATATAACATTGTCTCTAAACCAGTAATAAAAAATGTCCCCATTAATCGAAATATACTATCTATGCAGCACAAAATTATGCTTGTATTATATATGTATTATGGCTGCAGATGGTAGATTAATATTCAGAGACATGAGAGTGGTCTCAAACTTCTAATTTAACCCTTGGCAAGAAAGCAATAAGCTCACTGATCTGAATTTTCTATCACCAAATTCACAATAAAACAAAGAAACGGTCAACTCTTCATAGTGTGATTATTACAAATGAAACCAATTTGTTACAATTCATCAAGCATATGGTTGAAATAAAATCAATTTTAAACAAGAATTTTGAAAACACATTGAAATTGCAAAAGTAGACTTTCCACACATACACAACACAGAATACCAGTACCCTGATCGGCATTATTTCCTTCTCCTCAGTACCATCGGGCCATCAGAGCTGGCAGGATGAAGGTAACAGGGGAACATATTCCCTGTTCACCTCTTCTTCTTCCTCCTGTGGAATTAAATGAGATGCCACCCAGATCTAGACAATAACCACTCCTGACACTCCACTCATCTGAATTTCAAGTGGAAAGGCAAAAGGGACAGGACTTGCCCCAGGGAGAGCGGGTAATTCTGCAAGGAGGGACTATGGGTCAGTAGACTGATTTGATAAAGGTAAGAAGTGCCATGATAAACAGCATGCAGCCAAGAAATTACATATGTGAGAGATTAGTACTAAAGAGGTTACTACTAATGCTATGAATACAGAGTCAGGTCAGAAGAAAGGGAAATCAATGGAGAGAAAATTAGTCATAATGTTATTAACCTATTTGACCAAAGAAACACAGGGTATACAATCACAAATAAACGCCACCGTGTACTTACACCCTTGACCTGTCCTTTTCCCCAGTTGTTGCCACAGTTACGGCTGATTAGATGACCGCTCCACAGGATCCACCGGGCTGGTTGATGGATTCACACTTCAGTTACTCGATAAAAACAGAGTGGAGCACTTAGAGCAGGGCACTTGATAGGTCAAAAGACTTATCGATGGAAAGATTGCAACAACTGAGAAAATGAGCAAGAGACAGGGAGTTATGGAGTGAGATTGTATGTATTTGTTCTGTCTGTTGACTGTGTTTTCCTTGTAATCTGTTGTTTTGTGCATTGACTGTGTAGCGTGGTTTTATTCTTGTGTTTTGTGTGGACCCCAGGAAGAGTAGCTGATGCTTCTTCATCAACTAATGTGGATCCTAATAAATCAAATCAAATCAAAGGAATGTTAAAAAAGGGTTTTAGAGCAAGCATAGAGCTGCAGCTCTAATGTTGTGTTTGTTTGCCTTTAAAGCACACAACATTTAGGGAAATACAAGATTTGCCAAGATTGAGATCAGAAGATGGATTCCACTAATGTCTGCATAGAAAGAATAAAGCTACTGCAAGCAACAGGTTATCTAGCACTGGAAATGGAGAAATAGCTAGCCTGGCTCTGTCCAAAGACCGCATCCTACCAGCCTACCAGCACCTCTAAAGCTTATAAATTAACACACTATACAGCCCATAATCGTTCCCAGGGCGTCAAATACCTACGCTTTGTCACATCTTTCGCGGTCTGGTGGTCTGGTACCAATACACATGGCAGCCTTTAACGTAATAGTTCAATGCACTGGGGAAAGCCCTTTAGCGTCATTGTTCAACACTAAAGGTCGGCCTAGTTTAAATAACAGAAAAGTTGGCTGGGGTGGATGGGTAGGTCATAACAAAGTCCTTATAGGCAAGTCATGCCACTCGGCCGCCATCTTGGCTATTTTGGACTAACAAGACCAGGCTTCTATCTGAATGAATGGATTGTTGTTTTACGGAGTTGTTTATTGCACATACAACCCCTTAAATTGAAGTGTTGTTTTTACACACAAAATCTATGCCATTAAACAGCTAAAAGGCTAATAGTGGGAGCTTCAAATTTATTGTACAGAAGTAAAAGTGGTATCAATTGTCTCATTTAACTCATCTAACATTTAAAAAAAATAGCGCACAAAGATATTTCCCAAAAAGTCAATAGTCAAAATATGCCTTTAAGAGAGTTACAGTATGTAAATGCTCTGTATTTGTATAGTGCCTTTCTAGTCTTTTTGACCCTTCAAAGTGCTTTTACACTACATCTGCATTCACACACTGAGCCTAAGTGCTCAAACAGAAACCAACATTCACACACAGGTGGAACAGCTGCCAGAGGCAATTCAGGGTTCAGTATCTTGACCAAGGATACTGTGACACGCAGCCTGGGAAGCCGGGGATTGAACCGCCGACCTTCTGATTAACAGCCAACCTGCTCTACCCACCCCTGAGCCAGAGCCACAGCCACAGCCACCCCAAGCCACCCCAAGCCACCCCAAGTCTTGAGACTTGTTCCAGTCAATTACAAAGCAATGCTGGAAAAATAAGGAAGAAGAAGTTTGTTATCAGACCACGACAATGGTAACAAAGTTGAGTGGAAACAGGAAGAAAAAATAGAGACAGGGTTGAGACAATGAAAGGAAACTGAGGTGTGGCGATGACCTAGATTCAATATGGCTTACCTGAAGTACCTTGACGCTCCATTCTTCAGAGTGTCTCCTCACACTACCTCAGCTTCTACTTTATTCTCCACGCTACATCTAACTGCAGTTACCTAGTCTCACTGGTGCCATGTAGTTTAATGTTTACACGTGCATTTAAAAGCATTTGCCTGCAAACGCTGAAACCCTGCCTCGATGTTTTGGTTCTGTTCCGCTGAAGTGCCTCAGAAGTGGTTGGCTGATGGTTTAGGGGAATACTGAAGTCCCACAGCTATGCTAAGAGAAGGTAAACATTGAATTTCTGATTTGATATTAAAATCTTTTACTAAGTTAAAAGTAGCAAAACCACAGTGCAGAAATTGTTACAAGTACTGTTACAAGTAAAAGTTATGCATTCAAAATTCCGCTTCTAAAAGTACAAAAGTAAAAGTTCACATTTTTCAGAATAGCTCATTTTAGATTTATTATTCCATTAAGATTTTTGATGCTTTGAAGTGTGCATCACTTTAATATTGCAGCTGGTAAATGTGGATCTAATTATAATGTATTATATATTATTTTATATACTGCAGGATAGCTTGTGAATTCCCCCTGGGGATCGTTAAAGTCTTGATGATATGTGTTGATTATTTATTTATTATATTCTTTTGTATTCTTAATTTGAATCTGGAAAGTAACTAATAACTAAAGTTATCAAATAATATGTACTGGAATACAAAGTATAATATTTGTAGTGTTGAGCTTTCAGTCTTCTCTGATGCTGACAGCTCTAATAGTAGCTCGAGTGGACCTGAAGGCAGAGCAGGCATGAGCCAGGAGATTCTGGCTCGCACTGTTTTTCTTCCCCTGAGCATGCACAAATAAATGCAGTGTGAATTTGTGTAATACGGTGTGAAATCCATATCATTATTTTATCATCACAAAATTTGCAGAATTACAGAATGTACGAGTTCATCCCTGAGGATAAAGGGATCAATGCTAGTTTGATAAAGATAGGATTGGAAGCAGATGGGTAATTCTGTGTTATTATCTGGGGACTAAGATTAACAACCTTTAAAATCATGCAAATTTTCCGCCCTACCAGCTATATTTCTGATCAAACAGTCTACTACTCAGGTGGATCCCAGACTCACAGTGCCAATAACCCTTTTCTGAAGATAATTATCTCACATCATTGGCTATAAAACCAGCAGAAACTAACAACAACAACAAAAAAACTGTAGTTGTTGTGTTGCAGACAGTATGCCAGCCACGATGTTTTCCAATTTGGGGGATACAAGGGTTTAAAGCTTAAATAACCTCCCAACCATTTCAAGTGGCAGCTAGCCACAAAGACAAGAATATAAGATGTTAACATCGAGGGAGTAAGCAGCTTATTTTTCACTGGATTATTCTATTTTTCACCCCCTCTGGGCTGAGTTCCACATCACAAAGTCCTCATGGGAAAGGGATGAAGCAGCTGCTCATTTAATTAATCCTGTGATTGTATGGTGGCTCTGACCGCTTAAAAAGTTGTCCCGAGCAGGACATTGTTTTTTTGTTTTTTGGTCATCTTAATAGACAAGGTCTCTCTTCAGGGTATGCCCTGCACTGTGAGTAATACATAATTCATTGTGCACACAAGGCACATGAGGCAAAACACCAGGTGACATTTCATTAATTCATTCAAACTTTTTGTCCAAAAGGGGCCAAAAAGAGGATTTTCATGTTTAACACGCAGCCTAAATAACCCATGTCTAGTTTTTATTCATAGTCTGATTTGTAGAATAAAGTGTTCATTTGTGTTCACTGCCTCTACTACTGGTTGCATTTAGACTGTTTTGTGGGGAAAAACATATATAACCTTTATTTCATCAGGTAATCTTACTAGTTCCTAATCACAAACAATTCACAGTTCATATATAAGACAAATAAATCTTTAAAGGAAGAAAGAGATACAGAAAGCAAACTACTGACATTCACAGAAAATATGTTCATGTGCATAACTGCAAACTAATGCTATCATAAGAGCTAGTTAGTTTCTTTATATTTTAGCATACAATCAATAATCAATTCAATCAATTCAAACAGCCAGGGGCTGTCTATAGCAGAAGTTTCCATCCAGCAATTATTTTCTTTTGTTGTTACTAATCCTGTGAGGGTTTGAATTTTTAATAAAGTGTTTCACTGAAGCACCAAATGCAGTTGTGGTTAGTAGTCCTGTAGGTAAGTTTCTGCTCCCAGTCCCAAACAGAATGCTGTGCCATGCTCTATGAACATTGTCTTCAAAGCATTTTAATTAAACTTTTGTGAATAAACTGTTCTTGAGGGACCAGGCTACTAATATCACACTTGTGATCCTATGGAGGAAAAAGTATAAAAACACTGCACCAAAACTTTGACAGTAAAGAGATGAAAGTAGGAATGATGAAATGAAATATAGGAAAAGATAAAAAGAAAAGTCTCTGTGCCTTACAGGAAGTTTTTCTAAGAAAACTCTACAGTGAGAAAGAAGGGAGGCAGGATTGAAACCAGATGATACTTTGGGATCAATAAACGCAATAGCAGGAGTTTACAAAGAGACGTAGATATTACCCAAAGATAAAAGTGTTATCAAAGAAGAACTGTCACAGATAAAGCCTACGTCACAAGCCAACAAAGATTTGAGAGGAATATTACATTACAATATCATGTCCATTGTATCCAAAGGAACACAACAGAAAATACTTTATCCACTTCAAGTAGACACAACAGTCATGGGGAGACATGACAGCTGGCTCAGAACAGAAGCTAGTGTGCAGTGCTTAGCGTCTATGCCACATTAATTCATATGTGTTCCTCCTGGATATGGCAGCCGTCACAGTCATTTAGGAGAGATTTATCTTTGTCCCTCTCATGGGCAGCCCTGTGACATTTCCATTTGTCACATGACAGCAAATCACCAGGCCAATGCGTGGGCTGTGACGTTTTGCAACAGGGGACTGATGGCAAAGAAACCAATGTGCAGCATTAAGTGTTCTCAACCCAAACAGAAGATGATAGGGGAGGATGTGTGCATGAATGTTTTATGGAATTCTAGGGAAGATGGACGGATTGATGGTTGGATGCATGAGTGGATGGATGGATGGGTGGGAGAAGAAGTGAGAAGCTGAGAGCTATAGAGGCGAGGAAATTATGGGAGGGGCAATAGAGCAGATGAGTGACACATGACTAAAGGACGATCACTTGTGGTGTGTATGCGGCAGTGGGGTACTGTTCAGCCAAGGATAACTGATTGCATTTAAAATGAAAAATTAACTACGGGAGTGTTCAAAAGGAACCAGTTACTGACAGACCTTAATGAATGAGGCTGTGACTAGAAAGCACATACATAAGCCACGTTTCCACCAAAAGACCTCTTTTTAAGGAACTAAAAGGTTCCTTCAGCCTATTGTTGTGTGCGTTTCCACCGTGGACTAAAGACCTGCGAAGATTAGGCAAATTAATCAGCTGACGTAGGCTGTAGGCCTATACTCCGTACAAAGCGATGGACTGGCATCATTATTTAGTGACCACTATCCATGAGCAAAATTCATAAATGAACATCAGATTTAAATGGAAAATAATGAAAAACTAGCTTTGCTTGACCATTAAAAACAGCCTTTTTGTGTGGGAGTACAATGAAGAGATCTGTTGAACACTGACGCCTCTGGTAACAAACTGGATAAAGCCATCAGGTTCATAAAACAACTTCAGCACAGAGAAAGAAACACAAACATAAAATTGCGACAGTTTGGAAGGTTATTAAAACGTTTACAGCCAACAAGAGCTGCAGGTCAGCTGCAGCACTCACGTCTGCGTCCTCCTGAGCGTCGGGATTTTTAACGAGATTTATCACCTGTTGTAATCAGCTGTTCCGCTTGTTCTGGAGAAGAGGAGACCGACTTCGGCTCCGTGTAAAAACTTTCTGAAAAACTTTGGACCCAGTATTAAACGTAACTCCATCAGCTGTTAGCTGTAAACACACCGCTGCATACTGGCTGCTATTCCCGAGCAATACATTTAATGCTGACGTACGATCTCAGGCGGACATCAGCGAGACTTGTGTGACTATTTGAATGTTGATTGTGATTTACTGGTTTGCAAACAAAGGTGGAAAACAAGAACAGTAGAAAAAGAACAGGCGACAGCCTCGATTTAAACCCCGTAGCCTCAACTCACCCATACAGAAATTCACTGAAAGGCGAGCCCCACCCCAAGTACAGGTACTTTCGGAAAGTACAACCCTGGTAAAATAAAGACCCTAGAACTAAATTTAGACCCTGGTGCATGCAGTGGAAATTTTGGAATTTTGAGTGTGTTCCTCCAAAGGTTCCTAGTTCCAGGGTATAGTTCCTGTATACTGTACTAATGCACACTCACACACCTAATGCTGGCGCTGCATCCAAATGGGTATATAATGATGTGGACTAGGTTGTACCAGTCATTCATAAACCCATTTGTGTGTAAAGTCCCTTGTAAGTTCTTAGTAACTACTAGCTAGTTTCTAGCTGGTGGTGTTTATTAAATCAGGTTGCACCATTAAAGCTTATTTAAGCAATATTTTAAGTATAGGCTACATGTCCATAATATATAAAACTACAGCCAGCTGTCAGTTATATTAGCGTAGCATAAAAAGGCAATGGGGAAACAACTCGCCTAAAATATTTGAGATTCTTCTGTTTCTGTGGCTGTTACCTTCAACATCTCAGTTTTGGGATGTGTTGCAGAGCTACAGTATGTACATGTCATGGTTGTAATTTCAATAGCTTGCTCATTTCTGAATATATTGACATCAAACCACCTGTCGAGTGTCTTGGACATCCTCCCACAACTTCAAAATTAATTCGTCTCTAAAAAACCCTTTTGCAAATCCTTTAACACCATAATATGTGAACTATTGCCTAAAATATGTTTAGCTTACAACCTTGAAATGTGTGTGGTTGGGTAATAGGTGACTGGAAAGCTGTTTGGGAAAAAGCCCTTAGCAAATCTATTAACACAGTTATCAGTCACCTATTACCCAACTACACACATTTCAAGGTTGTAATTTCAATTGCTAAACATATTTTAGGCAATAGGTCACCCATAATGGTGTTAAGGTATTTCCTAAGGGCTTTTTCAGAAATTAACAGCTGTGAAAGTTGTGGAAGGGTGTCCAAGACAAATGAGATGTGGTTTGATGTCAATATATTCAGAAATGAGCAAGCTATGGGATTTACAACCTTTAAATTTGCATAATTAAAGATATGGGTAAATGATAACCATGATTTTTGGATTTAAAAAAATGTAAACTTTATTTTACAAATATTGAGGGCTGTCACTCTATAATGGCAGTGGTTTCCGATGCCTATGTTTAAAAAACGAAAAAGTTATTCAAGATTCAGATCTGGTCGTATTGCACTTTTGCAACGGTCCCTAACTATGCCTGTGTTGGACAGTTAACTGTGCTCAACTGCATCGTTATCTCTGGTCATTTCAAAACTGTCAAACATCTGCCTAAATTAGCTCTCCAACATATCCCAAAACTGGGAGACAGGGCTTTGACATGAAGCTAGTGAAGGTAACAGTCATTCACTCCGGTTCACAAATCCTATTATGTTGTTTTTTTATAACCTATACAAAAACCAATGGGACTTAAAAAACTTCAATGTTAACATCTTTATTAAACAGCATTTTAATCAAGTGTTGGGACAGTTGTGTTGACAAAATCCCATTTTCTCTTTTACTCCTCACTCCTGGTCCAGAAGGGTTTGAGGAACCAGCAGATGCCAGTTGTGTCTCAGCCAGGCTCATCAGCCAATTTGGCATGTTTATACCTGGCCATTTGGATTTAACCTCAGCCACCACCAAACTAGTATATGAAGCATCTATGCTTATATATGAATATGGGACTGGCAGATAAATAGTCAGATGGCAAGGTAATATAAAAAGTGAGCTAGCTAATAAACAAGTTAGAGGAATGGACAGGTAGACAGGATTTCGTGGGCGTTTAAGCAGTGAGAGAAACAAAAAGGAAAACAAACCTAATCACAGGCAGGTAGGCAGAGGCAGGCATGTGGATCCTGACTAACTCTGACTTGTCTGCCACTCCAACAGTCCTGCCTGCAACTATTCATTCGCCCCCTGGCTCACAGATTAGACATTTGCATCCTCGCCCTCAGGTGCTTCACAGACGTCTCCATTTGTCTCTCTCACTGTCAGGGACTGTGAGAGCTCTCTGGTTTGTATGATTCCTCAAGTTGGATGCACATCTGATCATGTTCGATACACAGTGCTCCTCATCGTTATCATTAAGGGTAAAAAATTATTGTTATTCAAGAATATATTGCCATCAGAGTGACTACAGTGAGTTTAATGATGCAGTAAATTACCCAGGGTAGCAACATATTGGCTTGTTAGCGACCAGTTAACATTAGTAGTCAGTACTGGGGAATACAGGCTGGGAAAGCAATAGGCTGCAGCGCCTGCACTGGAATCTCATTAAGTTATACCCTCAAGGCCTTCTCACATACACTGGAACTCCTACCATAATTAGTGATATTGGTCATGCTACAGAGCCACAGGAGAAATAAAGATCTAATAGAAAAGAATCACTGGTACTGGAGCTAAAAGACTGACCATTCGGCTCACTCAGTGCTTTGGTCTTTCATGTTGTGATTGACTGCAGTGTTTGTGGATAAATCATCACCATCATCATCATCATCATCATCACCACCATCACCATTATCAATACCAGGATTCTGCGCCTGGTTATTTTTTCCCCCAGTAATCATCAGCAGCAAAATCCAGTGCAACACATTTCCAGTGGCCAAAATGTAGACAAGAGCAGCTCTTGACGCGAGGGATGGAAAAGTAAAATCATCAGTCACAAGCTACAGTAGGGGGAAAAAGGACAAGAATGGCATTTTCAATAAACTTTTATGAGAGACAAATAGAGAAAAGCAGTCCAAAATAGTCCCTTTATCTCGTATGGGAGCCGCACAAGTATTTTAAGGAAGTGAAGATGGAGATAGGAGACAGAGCTGAGAGGACACTAATTCAGATGATGACACTGATGCAAGGGAACGGAGTTGGAGGTGAGGAGGGAGAGGGCATGAGGGAACAAGACAGAGGAGAGCTTCAAAGCCCAGAAGGAGGTGCGGTGTCAGTGTTAATTGGTGGAGAAAGAGGTAGATGGAGATTAAGGGCAAGAAGAATAAGACCGTGTGGGAGGAGGAGAATGAGCGGAAGATAAAGAAGTGATATGGCGGATCAAACTGGATGCTAATGTATGTGTGTGTGTTTGTGTGTGTGTGTGTGGAGGTGCAGGGGCAGTGGGGAAAAAAAAGGGAAGAGATGCAGCGCAAATGACAGTGGCAAAAACAGAGAGGGAGGGAGGGGGGTGCACAGAGGCTGTGTGTGGAGATGAATACAGCTGTGCAGAGACCCAGAGGGAGATGCAGAGACGGTAAAACATCCAACAGGAGCCCACACTCCAGGAGCAAATAACACAAGCAACTGATAGACGGTAGATGGAAGAAACACTGGGATATAATCATAGATAACCGAGGAAAAAGACCAGTCTCAGCCACTCACAGCATTTGAGGCGGAAGAGTGGGGGGCAGGAACAAAAGAAAGCGTGGAAAGAGAAGAGGAGTGACCTGAGGTGGGAAAAGAAAAGCAGAAGACTGAAACAGGTAGGAGAAAGAGAGAAACACGCGATGACTCCAAACATGAAGAAAACTGTGTGTATGTAGAAGAAATACTTACAGTATAAATAGATGAATTGTAAAGCCAAATATCTCTTTGGAGAAAAATGAAAATAAAGGAAAAGAAAGAGATATTCTATCAACTAATATGTTATTCTGTAGTTAGACAAAGTGTGGCTTAAGGGAAAGAGGTGACGGGGGAAGTGTGGACTCAAAGAGGAATGAGTGGAGGAAGGGAGCAAAACAATGCAAATAATCAACTGAGCCTTAAGCTGCAGCACTGTAAACAAGAAAAAGAACTGAGAAATATGGTGGCATGCGTAGAAAAACAAGTAGGTTCTAATAACATTCTACAACTCTTCCATTTTGGCCGACAGAAAAGGAAACGAATGGTGTTCATACGCATCATGATTTATAACGGCAGTGCCATGTAAATAATACATGGAATATTTAATGGAAAATGCTTTTCTGAGGTTTTGGCAATATGTCAATATAATGTTTGCAAACATTGCCTGGTGTATAGCTGCAAACACAAACACACGCAAGAGTGATTAAGATTATTTGGATGGAAATTAAGAAGGGAAGGAGGGCTGAAGTCTATTACTGACTGAGGTTAATCTTCAAGAGGAGGAAGGAGGGAAGTGATGGCAAATAACAACTAGACAGCGGGGGGGGAGGGGGGGGGACGACAACTAGACACAGAAACACATAAATGCAAGAATGTCAATATGCAGGTGCACCCATGTAGCCTTATCTAGACACTGCCTTTATCTCTTTCTGTGTTCTTAGAGCCGAATGGAGCAGCAACTAATATATTCATGGAACAGGGAGGCGGAGATCAATACAAGTTTCCCCTGCGTTTTACAAGTTTGAGGGCAGGGAGGAGACAGTTTATTACATCAAAGGGTGAGAATGGCTGCTGTGGGCACATCTCCCCCTGAGGTGTGTGATCACTTTGGTCAGGTGCTGCCACCCTATGGTGAAACAGTGTTATCCCATAAAATGTAAATGTGTAGGAGAATGATTTGTGGTTCAGCGGTTTAAGTGTTCCTGTTTTGGTTTGTCACATCTCCCTGAGCACAGTTGCTGACCTCTGCCTGCTGATCCGCCATGTCTGTCCAGCTGCACGTGCTACTGACCCTCTGCATGACCTTCACACAGGGGTGAGAGACCCGCTGTCAGATGCTGATGCTGATGTTCATATTGATTAGAAGCGCAATCCCTTAGCTTGTGCTCTGCACTGACTTTTATGGTCCAATTCCCATCTCTGTGTCATCTCTTTTCATTGTTAACAGTAGTTGTATGTATCCTAACCACCACTGGGGGGAATGGAACGACTCACAGCTTCTGCCAACAATTCAGAAGCTGATGAAAGGATACAACCGCTACCTCAGACCTAATTTCAATGGTAGGAATGATTGTTTCAGTTGAAATTGACTGTTAGAAGAGGCTGCTCTACAGCGGTCGTTTGTGTACCTGTCTATCCCCTAATTGAAAACAGACTTATTTCCCCAATCTTCCTGTGATCTGTCTTTGACAGAGGGCCCTGTGGAAATTGGAATGAGTCTTGACATCGCCAGCATTGATGCCATCTCAGAAATCAATATGGTACACCACTCTCCTTACTATTTTTTTGGCAGTGGCTGAATGAATTTAGAATGGAAGAATTGAAGCATTATCTTCTATATGTCAACTTTTTAGGACTACACTGCAACTATCTTCCTCCGTCAGCGGTGGCGTGATTCCCGGTTGGTGTTCCCGGGCAATGAGAGTGTCAGCGTGGACGGACGCCTTGTGTCACTGCTCTGGATCCCTGACACCTTCATCCCCGACTCCAAGCGTTCCTTCTTGCATGATGTCACGGTGGAAAACCGCCTCATCCGCATCTTCAGCAATGGAACCGTTCTCTACGCCCTCCGGTACATATTTGGTGAAATGTTTAGGTTGTTTTTCAATTTTTTTTTCTTAACTTCATGCTGTTTTCATGATTGTCGTGGTAATCAACCGTTAATTGGCCTAAGGTTATACTAAAAAAAGAAAGCATGTATGTATCATCACTTAGTCATATAACTTACGAGAATGCCACCAAATTTCTGTATTTCTCCTGCCCTTCAAATAGTTCAAATTGTGTTAATGAAGATTCGTATTCCCCTACGGCCACAGTAAAAGTGTTTCCTGATGTCTAATCTACCATGTCACACTGATGCAGAACGTTATTATGACCAGACAAGTTTGTTAGTGACAGATAGGGCAGCATTGCACGGGGTAGTCTGGGTATTACTAATTTATTATTAGGAACACATTTTGATTCATGACTGTTGACATTGCATATACGTTGTATGGTAGAGCCATGTTGTCCATATCTGTGTTTGTCAATGAAAAATCTGCCATGTGCCTTGGTTTTCATATAAAAATTTGCATATTTTGCTATAGCTAGGCCCTATATACAGAATGGGAGACTTTAATGTCCTTAGCAATAGCAACATTGTTAAAACCTATTCTATCAGCAGAAGAATTCCTAATGCTCAGAGACTGTCACTGAATTCCAATATAATATATATATATATATATATATATATATATATATAAAAAATATATATATATATATAAATTCCATAATTCCAATATGTCAGCCACTTCTACATAATAAATCCATCAAATACAGTGGTCTTTTATACTTTTTAAGGGTCTCAGGGGGAGAGTTCTGTGTTTACTCATTATTAATTGCCTTGTCCTACATCAAAACCTTAACAACGTTTCATGCGGGAGTTTTCGTACGGTTCTAATGATCTTGCTATGAATTCACAACAGCATCACAGCTACGATTGCCTGCAACATGGACCTAACTAAGTACCCCATGGACAGACAAGTGTGCACCCTGCAGCTGGAGAGCTGTGAGTAACCCCTCCCCCTCCCCTCCACCATCAAACATCCAAATCATCATCATCATCATCATCATCATCATCATCATCAGTGTAGTGAGTACAACTAACTGAAGAGACAATGTTGTCTTAAGCAGGTTGTATTCATCAAACCTTAATTGCGTGATTGTGAATGTGTGTGTGATCAGGGGGCTACAACCTGCAGGACGTGGTGTTCTACTGGACCAGAGGGAATGACTCAGTGAAAGGTCTAGACACACTGCGGTTGGCCCAGTACAGTGTAGAGAGCTATTACACCTCAGTGTCAGAGGCTGTGTATGAGACAGGTAAGACACTTCAGCTCCCAGAATTCCCCTTCCCTTGTGCAGTAGTAAAGGGGAAACTTCTTGTCGAGCACAAATACAACACATTGTCTTTAGGATCTTTTTTTGTGCCTCTTCACAGGACAATACCCCAAGCTGGTGTTGCATTTTGCACTGCGCAGAAATGTGTTGTTCTTTATCTTGGAGACGTATGTTCCCTCCATTCTGCTGGTGGTTCTCTCCTGGGTCTCTTTCTGGATCAGCCAATCCTCTGTCCCCGCTAGGACCTGTATTGGTCAGTATCATATGTCTAACTGCATTTGTTAAAGCATTATGATGTTGGTACATTTCAGTGCATCCACTTAAATTAAAAATTTTAATTATTATAAAAATTCATCATTATATATTGATTCCATGTATGACCTTATACTTTTTAACATACCATCTCACCAACATCATATGGTATATATATAATATAAAACCCATTTTCATTTAAAATTGCATGTTTATGCTGGTTAAAGTTTATGTGAAACACATTTTGCGTTTTAGTGGTGTTTTCACTTCAGGACAATAGGAAGACCTGCAGTAGTCAGCTGTGCATTACAACTGCCCTGCTGTATCTATAAAAATATAAATATCAGTATATCATCATTGCTTTAGCACCAGTGAAACACATATTTTGATCCTTAGCTATATGGTTGACTGAGGTCAGTACCCAATGAGATCAGACAAGAGCAAACGTTAAGAAAAAACAGCCAATGAAGGGAAGAAGGACTGATGAAGGGCTGGACTGACACACATTTTTACACTTTAATTCATTACCGATACATGGATTATTGATTCAACCCCTATCATGCATTATGAACGCAGCAACACTGTGATCTGCTTTCCAGGCGTGACAACAGTCCTGACAATGACAACACTGATGATGGGCGCCCGCACTTCCCTGCCAAACGCCAACTGCTTCATCAAGGCCATAGACGTTTACCTGGGAATCTGCTTCACCTTCATCTTTGGTGCACTGCTGGAGTATGCCTGTGCCCACTTCTGTACCATGCAGCACCACACCTTAGAGGATTTTCACAGGGTGAGGAACATGTTAGTATCATAAATATAGGCTAAGTAGTGTTTTAAAAACACGTTAGATAATGAAAACATCTGTCTATCTATCTATCTATCAGGATCTCCTGAGGGAGTTCAATGAATCCAATGGAAATGGTTCTATCCCCATCGCCAGCTCCACCCAACCAAACCAGTCTGTGGAGATTGGCTCCACTGCAGAGGAGCCCACAGAGCAGTCAGCGAATAGTGACACTCGGAACAATGATGGAACGAAAGAGAAGACGCCTGGGCAGGGCTGCGGCCTGTCTTCAGTGAAGGATGCGTCGCGTAGGGCAGCATCCGTCTTCCATGTGGAAAATCCACACAACATTGATCGCCACGCTCGCACTGTTTTCCCCACTGCGTTCCTTTTCGTTAATATCCTCTACTGGCTTTATTACCTCTTTCTCTGAGAGCCCGTTCCAAACTGCTGCATTAATTTCACCATCCTGAAGCTGCTCTACCTCTTCAATTGAGACCCAATACCAGTTGCCACTGCCTGGATCTATACTGATCATAGAACCATTTTGTATCACATATAAGAAACCTTGTTGTCCCACAGACAGGGCGACAAAGTTATGAAAAGCAGTGGAATTTCCTCTTTGTATCACACTCTGAATTATAAGCTAGTATTGATCACATATGAATGGATTGCTACTAACATATTAACATGTAAATGTGATGATACAAAGTCTGTATCTAAAAAATTAGGATTGCATTAACTAGCTGTAAACAATAGGCTGCCTGAACTGCATCACACTATACTGTGCTGCTCTGAATTGCCTTCATTTAGTGACTGATGTAGATGTAGATTTTGTTTTCTTGTTTTGGCTTTCATACATTGTTTGTATGAGACCATTTACTGTATATTTACTTCACAGCATATCATGTGAAATTAAAAGAATAAATCAGTTACTGAGAATTCATTTTAATGAGGAATAAATTCAGTGTCTGCATTGTAACAAATGATTAAATGTTTGAGAATAAGACACACATTTATTATTCCCTTATCCAGGTAGGAGAACAGTAAAGTGCAAAAGTCAACCACAGGTTCAGCAGAACAGTTGTTAAAATGACATATAGTGGAGATTTCCCCCACTCAGAAAAAGATTGGTTTGTATCACTGAATAGCGCCACCTTGTCACTCATTCAGTTCTCTCTAGCAGGACTAGTTAACTACTTTATTTGCATGCGTGCCAAAGAGGGTCAAGTGGATGTAGGATCCAACCAAATGATTCAGCAGATGCCAGATAGCACAACTTCTACCTCAGAGGAGAAGCTAATAAGTGCAGTCAATAAATGATAATACACTCCATGGCACATAGCAAGTAAATTAGGCACGTCTTGTGGCGATAATGAGAAATGAATCATTGAACGGTATAAAAGTATAAAACAGAACAAAACAGTAGTCATGGCTCACTCTGTACAGGCAGAATAAAACACCATTATATTTTATAAAAGTAACATCACGGCTTGAACTGCCTCCATCCTATTTTTCAAACACATCCCATTTCTCACATGACACCTTAGCAATCAAACATTCCACCATATGCAACACCGGATGAGAATGCAATCCTGCGTTGCCTTTCCATTATTTCCATTGTTGTGCTTTCCAGTACACTTTTTCTTGCGTCTTTTCTTTCATAAACTCTGCTCTCTCTGTTTTCCGTTTACCACATTTGAATCTGTGTCACCAAAGACAATAAAAAATACTTGGATACAGAGAGTGAGCAGTTGTTGGATTCCTCACATATGGAGTAGTCCTTTTAGGAAGGCAGAAAAGTAAATATTCAGTGAGATGTACCTCCACCTAGTGGCAATGTTCTTTCATAACAGTTTATTTCCTCTAATCCAAAATGAAGCACGGCTGTGCTTTGGGTTGCAGATGGAAGGTTATCCTTAGTAGGACTGAATGTCACGATAGTCGGATCCTGACATCCATACATTCTATCTCCAGTCCTGTCCATGGCACTGCTCTTAGGTTCCTTTCTTTGACTCCCATTCCTGTACAAACAGAAAACGTATAGGTGATTTAGTAACAATGTGAAAATAAGGTCATGTTTCCAGATTACAGTTTTTCGCGTGCATTTCTCACATCACTATTAACATTTGCACAACAGTTAGTTCACCCTCCACAACATTTAGTCATTTGTGCACATCATAGTAGCAGTTTCTCATTCCTTCCAACAAATTGCAAATGCTTTTGGACATGCATCAATTGCTTTCATACAACTCTCTGCTGTTTTATAACATTATCATTTGCTTATGTCATGTCAGTCAAAATGAACTATACTTGTGAATGCTGAATAGTCATTCCATATAAAACTAATAGTCCTCATTTCATTGCTTGAATCATTACATACAAAAATGTTGAACTAGTTGTCAAAATTTGTCAAGCAAATTTTACACATTTTTTAAAATCTTTTATTTCCTGAACAATTTCTCTCAGGTGAACCTCAGCTTTCACTGATGAGAAGGGGCGTGTGAAGCATTAGTTGCAACCGATGATAAGCCACTTCTCTACAATCACTCAGAGCTGAATCCCATAAACCCCCACTTTACAAGCATATATGAACAAAGCAGGACATAGTGTGTACCATTTCTACCCCCTCGTGGAGGGTGCGGGGAGGAAGGGGAAGAGGAAGAAGAGTCCAAGTACATAGGCGGATTCCTGATGAAATCAGGGCTATAATTGTGGATCATGTTGTCAATCATGGCCTCACAATGTCTGAGGCTGGTCGAAGGGTGCAGCCAAATGTTGGGAGAACCAACTAAACTGTTTACTTTGTGTAGTGTCATGCACTACACTTACATGACAGTTCTGTGTATGTGTAGTCACAGTGCATACTGTACAATATGTTGTCCAAAATACATTATGTTTCACAGGAAAAGTTTTTCTCGCTCCCTCTTCTGTAATAAAGCATGTACTGAAGCTGGAGGCCAGCGAACCGCTGCACACATTCATATACCTTGATGAGGCGGGTTTCAATCTGGCAAAAGGTAGAAGATGTGGCAGGAATTGCATTGGACAGAGAGCAACCATTGATGTCCCAGGCCAACGAGGAGGGAATATTACTATGTGTGCAGCCATCTCAGAAAACGGTGTCCTCACCCATATCCCCAGTCTTGGTCCATACAACACACAACATCTGCTGACTTTTTTTAGACACTCTTTACAGGGACATAATCCCTGAGAATGAGAGACGTCTAACTGGAGACCATCTGAACAAGCATGTTTTTGTTTGGGATAATGTGCGTTTTCACCACTCAGATGTCGTCAGACAGTGGTTTGCAGCACATGATAGGATACTGGTGGAATCTCTGCCTCTCTACTCACCATTCCTAAATCCAATAAATAAGGAGTTTTTCTCTTCCTGGAGTTGGAAGGTATATGACCGGCATCCACATACACAAATGGCCCTGCTAGAGGCCATGGATGCAGCATGTGATGACATCACAGCAGAGTCCTGCAGAGGGTGGATTCTCCACTCGAGGAGATACTTTCCTCTCTGCATTGCAAGAGATGATATTCGCTGTGATGTAGATGAAACTATGTGGCCAGACAGAGAGGAACGTCTGGATGTCCATGAATGATTTACAGTACTATGTATGTTGTATGTTCAGTTCCAAAATGTACTGCAATATTGTTTACAGTTGTGCACAGCTCTACCCAAAAGGAGTTTATATTTGTTGTAAATAAGGGTGTGTTTTTTCTTTTGCACAATGCTGTGAACAAATTAGAATTGCAAAGATCATATGCAGTAAAAACATGAAACATACATATTCAGTGTCTTGTACTCAGTTACCTAACTAAATACAATAATGTGTAACTTTACTATAGTTTTCAAATGGCTGTGCAAATAGTATATAGTGCTGTCTTGAGCATTTTCAGGTAGTGTCACCAAGATCTGATTTTTTTGCAATGGAAAACACTACACTGTCATAATGAAAACATGACAAAGCCATTTGACTATCTTGTTCATAAACAATGGTGTCAGGACTTTTTTTTATCTTGATGACACTGACACTTTCAGTGACATGAATACTTGCTTTTGAGGAATGACCTATATAACCCATTTTGAGCAACTGACACGCTTTTGCAGGTTATCAACTAGGTTTTGCAGTTTGTACTAACTGTTTTGAGAACTGCATTAACTGTTGTGCAAATGTAAATAGTGATGTGAGAAATGCACCAAAGCGACTGAGAAAAACTGTGTTACTGTAACTGTGAAAAGCCATTTGATGATGACACAGGACCTGAACTCTGAGAATGAGGGAATCAGTTAGTTAATTGGTTAGTTAGAGTTTTTACCTTTGCCTTCTGCATGACAGTTCCTGCAGAAGAAGCATAAACAGATGGAGGTCTCCTACGCATCTCTAAGGCACAGTTCACTGGTAAAGACTCACAGTAGATATTCTGTGTCTTTTTGCTGGAGCCCTACATAGAAAGAAAAAGTAAATCAAAAAATGTGTATGCAGGCAGATATTTACTTGTGCAGCCTTCTACATACAAGCAACAAATATACCTTAACAGGGGGTTTAGTCTCAACAGGTGCACCCAGTGCTCCGCCAGCCAGGCTCTTCTTGAGGTTTTCTTGGACCTGAGTCAGCCGGAGCTCCAAGTCCACCCTCTCCGCCTCTTTACCTCGACAGGCGTCCTCCAGCTGGGACACACGCTTGTTCAGGGAGGATTTCCTCCTCTCTGCTCCACAGAAACACAGATGGTGTTAAAATTCAGCATAACTCTCAAAACAAAGTACAGTTATTTAAGTACTGTCCTTACTGGAGTACTTTTACTTGACTTGTGTGTTTTCTTCTTATGCTGCTTTATACGAATATTGTACCTTTTACTCTACTACAGATAAATATAATATTCTTATAGATTAAACAACCCAAAAGTAGTTGATGCCTGATTCTGATCTACTTGAGTACTTTTACTTATTTTATACAATCTAGTAGGGCGGCACGGTGTTGCAGTGGTTAACACTGTCACCTCACAGCAAGAAGGTCGTGAGTGGTTGTTTGTCTATGTGTGGCCCTGCCCAGGGTGTACCCCGCCTTTGCCCAATGTCAGCAACCCTGTACACAGGATAAGCGGTTGACGATGAATAGATACAATCTAGTATGTTCTGGTAAAAAAGAAAATCTGAATACTTCTTCCACCACTGCTGGCAGCATACAGTACTATGTGAAACTACAGGAAATTAATTACATTTTGAAGGAATTATCATAAACATGTTTTTAGTTAAATAATAAAAGCAATTAGATTTTTTAATTATCCCTGTAGGGTAATTCTTTTCTCACATGGCCCTCTAATAATGGAGGTCAGAGTGCAGGGTCAGATACAGAGCAGGGATACAGAATGTGCACTTACAGTATAGTGCAAGCCTTCTGGTCAACACTCGTCCATCCAGCAGGCAAAAATAACTTATTAATACTTTTGCTTAGAAAGACTTGGTGCCCCGATGTCTCTCAATAGCAATCAAGCTATATATACATTAGATGTATGTTCTAGCCCTGCTTTTTTCAAGACTCTGCTCTGTCCTTACCAGAGGCAGTCTTCAGCTCTTCCTTCAGCAATTTCTTCTCCTGTCGGAGGGTCACTAGTGCATTTCGTACCCCATCCCTCTCTCTTTCCAGCTCCTCTTTCTCTTTCAGGTAACGCTTGGCGTCCTCTTCAGCTCGCGTTTTCCCATACTTTCCATATTGGTTGGCGTCTGGGTGGAGAGAGCAAAAGGTGAGGGGTCAAATGTTCAGGGGTTATGGGAAACAGACAAATAACATCTCACAGCGATATTTCTGCCTGTCTTTATTAATGTCATGCTCCTCACATGAGGAGAATGACGCCAATTCTACAACTCACACAAAAGCGTAGCCCACAAATTTGACATTTTTCCTAACTTTAAACAAAGATTTTTGGGAGGGAACACTTGATGTGATGCACAAATAAAAGATAAACACACACACCCCTGCAGAGGGAGAGGTCAGGAGACAAGACAGCGAATCTAATGTGAGTGTCCAATAAATCTCAAGTTACATCCTTAAGCTCTCAGCCCTGGAGAGCGCTGCCTCTTTGATGTGTCAGAACGTCACATTGAAGGCCTGTGAAACAGCACTGAGAAGAGCACTGAGGCAGCCGACCACACCAATATCTCTTTCCTAAACTCAGGATACTCATCTCATTTATTCGTATGGCAGAGACCGTCTGACACAACGGATCAAATGGGAGAGGGGAGGGGAGAGGGAAGAGATTATGAATGGAAAGTGAGAAGAGAGAGGAAAAATGTAATATTGAGCTTGATAAAAGCTCCAGTTTTATGACTGTCAATGGATTGTTACACCACTGAAAGGACTGAAAGAGTGTAAGCTCCAACAAAACTAGACCATTGCAATCTAACTCCTGTGTGACAACATTATTAAGAGGGTTGCCATCTGTATTATTCTCACTGCAGGCAGCTAACCTTATTTTTTTATTTTATTTTTTTGAGAGCGACAGATGGGTAGCAGAGAGGGGCCTAAAGATGAAAAGACACAGGAGGGAAGCCTCTAAAATATTTGGTCTTAAGGTACATTATACTCCTCAGCTGTCTGGTTGGTTGTGAATGATATTGTAAACAGCTGAAATAAAAATTAAAATTGTGCAGCTCTGTTATTGATCTGTCATAATGCCTTTGATACAGTATGCATCACAACATGTGCGTTACAGATTTTGGCTTGGTCAGAAATTACTTACATAACAATTAAGTGTGTGCTGACACAGTTCAGCATGCACATTTACACTCTGAGATTATAAAGTCATTAATTTGCAAGAGAAAGGCGTGTTAGTTAGTGGGTGAATTGAACACAGCACTGGGCTCCTTTTTATTTTTACTGATTCAAAAGCTGTCTACATATCTCAACAACCTCAATAGCCTCAATAACCTGCAAACCCCACATATGCACAGTGCAGTCTGCTTTTTGAAGTCCCTATAATTAAGACCATCCTTGGGAAATCAGCTTTTAGTTTCTCTGCACCTTTCAAATGGAATAACATTCCGAAAACTCTTGGACATAGCACACTAATAAGTTTCTCACAGTTTGTCTCTGTCATTGAAATACCATTTGATGTGAATGTTGTATTTGATAACTTTGCCCTTATCATCACTTAATTCTCTCTAAAACAAGGCACTTCTGCAAAAGAGAACTTTCTCTCAGTGAGTTTCCGCATAAATTAAGGTTTCAATCAACCTGTCAGTATAGTTCATGAGAAGAGACTCAGTATCCCTGGAGGTACACTTACTTGAACCTGTTCGTTTTAGGGAGACTAAAGGCTTGGTTCTGTCAGAGTCGCTGCTGGAGAAACTTGAGCGCCGCTTGCCCTGATTCCCAGACTGCTGTCTGCGGTTCTCCTCTGACTGGGTGGAGTAGAGAGGGGGTGGGGGAACATGACAGATGTGGAAGTATGCAAAAAGAAGGATGAGGACATGGGGAAAAAAAGAAGGCAACGTTTATATATTATGCTAAGCAATAAAATAACCTTCAGATTAATTAGTTTGAGATGATGGAGGTGTGTGTTTGGGGCTAGAGGTGGTGAGAGGTATTTGTTTAAGTACATGTCAGTGGGGTCAAGAAAGGAGTTTACAGGCTGTAAAACTGCCATGACCTCTTGCCTCCCTGTCACCAGATTGATCACTTTTTCTTTTTTTGGTCTGTTTTTCCTTTCTCCCATGCCCACACACTGGCCTACAAAAAGCCGTCATTGATAGACGTGCAACAGAGCGCTGTCTGTCTGTTCGGCTAACTGATATGGGGTGTCGTATTCAGACAGTGACAGTCCCCAACAGCTGCACACACACAGACATCTAGCCACATCAAAGTAAACCATTACGCATGAGGTTTAAAAATATGTGTGTGCGCGTCTGAGCACTTGCGTCCCACCTGCATGTCCTCATTGGGGACCTCATCATATGTTCTGGAGTCTGTGGAGGTACTGCTGGAGGACGTGACCCACCTAGGATCAGAGTAAAAGGAGAAATGAAATCTGTGTGAGGGCTAAACATCACCGCATTGGTCAGTGGCCTTTGGCCTTGCTTTGACCTCGTCTCACTCACAGGAAGGAATGCCGAGCAGCGTCGCGGATGTTTGCGATGGTTTCCACGTCAACATAGTCGTAATGCAGTGACTCTGGATCTGTCGCGGAGCCTGTCTCTGCCAAGAGGACTCCGAGCCACCTTCCAAGTTCCTCAGAGCTGCTAGCCTATATAAAATGTGATTATTAATAATCATTATTAATATAAAAGTACTGATGAGTGCAGCTTAAAAATAAAAAGAACAAATGCTCATTATTTTACCTCCAGAGCTGCCACCTCTGTGCTGTTCCGTAGGATTCGGAAGGCAAAGGGATGTTTTGGTCCCAGCCCCGGGACCACCTCACAGCCGTGCAGAGGAAGTGAAGGCAGGGAGGTCCGAGGGTCTCCTTTGTCGTGGTAGAAGTGAAGGGAGCCTCTGCACACACAGCACCACTGTTCCCGCCACACCTGATTCACCAACAACGACAGGTAGCCTACATGGTGAGAAGGAAAAAAGAAAAAGTGACACGTCTGCAAACCTGAAGAACACAACAGTGATAGTGAAGTGAGGTCTGACCTTGTCGAGGGTCGCTGTAGGATGTCCTGGGATCTTCTGGCCGAGGGGGCTTCTTCTTGGAGAAGCTGATGATACGTGTGATTTTACGGCCTGCAGCGAAAGCACCCCGTTTCACCTTGCCTACATCAAAAGATTAAGGACTAAACAGTTGCTTTGGGTCCAAATGTATGTTTGGCAAGACGATATATGCAGAAAGTTGCTTAAACGGTTTAAACTGAAAAGACTGTAAACAGTGGTTTGACAAACAATATCTTAACTCAAGGCCCAATTACTAGTTTTATTTTTAGAGAGCTATCAACTGCATCTTGTAGTCTTGTAGTCTAATACATATCTGTGTTATATTGTAAGTATTTTTTAACACTCACATGTCCATCTCTGCAATCACACAATTGTCTTAAGTTGTCAATACACATGAGTCATCCCTGCAACATCCATCCCGCATAACATGAATGCAATAGTATTGAAATTAAGCCGAATGATGACAACTGAGCAAACTCCATCCACAGCTGAAGATAAGTGCATTTGAAAAAGCATGTATCTTGGTGGACTTTGAGATAATATTCTTTTGTCAAACAGCTGCTGTATTGATTTGAGGCTGGGTGTCTCTGTCTCACCGTTCTCTCTGCAGTTCTCTGCAGTTGACACACCCACACTGTCTGAATCTGACGTGTTCCTCTCTGCAGATAACCTCTGAGGAAGAGGCACAAAAACACAGGTTTAGATTTTCAACAGCAGAGTCCTACACAGGATCTGTCTGTCCGCCAATATCAAACTACAGCTGGGCTTTTCTACACTTTTCTTTATGAATGAGACAAACAGTCTCATCCTCTGCCTTTTTCCCTACCACCTCATTACTGGCTCTTCTCCCTTCCTCCTGCACTTTAATATAAGGCAGTGTCTTTTGCAGTTTATGTTCCGACAGGTTGGTAACTTGTTAAAGAGGATGTGTCTGTTTCAACACTGTCTTAACACCCAATTACGCTACATATCTCCTCTTTGTTCTGCAAGCCAAATACAGGTATTACGGTGTACTATGTTGAGCCAAGCAATTGTTTAGGAAAATTGATGGTGACAACACAATTGCTGCCTGTCAACGACTTTTCCTCACCTCAGCTGTGAAGATAAATTATGTCTTGAGGATAAAAACAAACAGGGACGTGCTGACACAAACATCCTCTCTTCTACATTTACCTTATCAACTTCAGGTTTTCTTGGAAGGACGGGAGACGCAGATTCCTCAGGCCCTGCGCTCTGACCGCTCACCTCTCTAACAACCTGTGGGGATATTTTACACGTGTCACTCTCGACTGTATGGTTCCTTTTGAGATTTGTTTTTGGACTGTGATTGTCAACTAGATTGATGGCCTGTCTCCATGCCTGCATTCACAGATATAATTTCAAAGTGCAGCTTACTCTAAGCCATCTGTGGGCCTGCTCCTTGCTTTGTACAGCCAGCACCAGTGTATCTCCATTGGGTAAGGTGAACCGGAGTTCATGGTGCTTCCTCTTGCTGTCTTTGGGTGCATAGACCGCAGTGCACTGGGGCAGCAGCAGGTCAACATAGGGGCATGTGTCCTTAGAACTCTTATAGCACTACAGAAAGGAGTACGAACACAGGATACTGTAAGATGCAAAGGAAAAGAACAATAGCAATATGTATCCTGAATGTGTGAGTGTATGCTTTCCTGAAACTTTTCACCTGTAGTCTGTTCTCCCGTATGACAGTGAGCTGTTTCGCCCACTGGCCGAATCGCTTCTTGCGTAGCAGGAAGGCACAGATGCGACAGTCCCTGGCAGGAGGCATGGAGCTCTCATCCGAGGGCCACTGATGAGTGAGTTGGACGCTGGGGCTCCTCTCTTCTTCATCCTCCTCGTAGGACTCGTAGGAACTGCTCAGAGCGTCAGAGTCGTTGTCTGAGAGAGCAATGACAGAGAAGATAGCATGTTTTATTTTTTGTTATTTGTAATCTTGTTTTGGGGTAACTTTATTCTCAACTCACATGAGTTTTTGCGGCGTGAGTTTATGCAGGTAGTTGGGTAGTTGTTTTCAGCATCTTCATACCCATCCTCTATAGAGTTGGGGGGACTAGGCCTGACTGAAAATGGAAGAAAAACCCTAATTAGTCCTTATGTTCCATCATGCACTTTAATGCAACTTGTACTTTGTAATTATGGAAGGTCTGTTAGATTAAGTGCTTAGTACTGACTTAGAGGTTTTTGGAGCAAAATGACATTAAGGGCACTGAGTTCATCAGAGGTAGGAAGACGCTGACCTCGTGTAATGATATATTCGGGCATCATGCCCGGACTGAGTGGCACTGCCTCCTCATAGTAGTCCTCAGGAGGAGGCGTTGTGGGCAGAGGGGGTGGAGAGTCAGCTGAGTGCGGGGCAGGGGAGTCTGCACAGTTCTCCTGAGGGAGACACACAAAAACAAAGCTCTCAAATTTCCTCCATAACCACGAAATATTTTTTATTCACAGCCCAGGAACTACATCATCAAAGACATACAGAGCATAACCCTCAAAATGATATCCATAAATTAGACACATGGGCTCAGGGCGTGTCTCTAAATCTTTACTCTTCCAACAGCCCGCAGATTGATGAGCATGTGTGAATGGGAAACCCCCACAACATGGAACACAATCCCTGTTTTTCCTTTCTAGATTTTGCAAAGTTGAATTTGGATAGTGAATGCTGAAAAGGACTGAAAAGTCAATGCTTCACATGCAATTGATATTTCTGAAACGGGGATACATCAACAGTTTGTTATAAATTGTCCACATGCCTGTTTTAGAGTGTCATTTTGTGTGTTCTTGTCTTCTTTCAGATCATCTGTGACATCCTTCAGGTCCCCAAGCTCACAGTCTATAAACAAAACATACATTTAAACTCACACTCTTGTACATAAAGACAACATGATATCTGCAGCTCATAAATATAGATAGGTTCACCCATGCACACATGTTGAAGCTCAAACTCACCAAATGTCTCAAAGAGGGACTCTACAAAGCTGGTGCCATTTCTGTACACTGATGAGTTCATGTAGATATAGTCCGTTCCTGAGGTGGGGAAAGAGAAAACAGACACACTTACAGCATGGTAAGAAACATTACTTTGGATCTCTGATATTTTACCTGTTAAGCTTGGGGTGGTGATGGCGCAATGGATAGGACACATGCCTTTGGTGTGAGAGACCTGGGTTCAACTCCCCACTGTAACCCATCTACAATTGTGTCCCTGAGCAAGACACTTCAGAGGCGTGTGACCTCTGACACGTATAGCAATTGTAAGTCGCTTTGGATAAAAGCGTCAGCTAAATGTTAACTGCAATCTAGAGAAGTGGTTCCATTACCTCTGTCCCACAATATAGGCCTATACCTGAAATGAGTGCATTCTACATTTTTATTATGTGGAAAATCTCTCCTGAAATAAAACACAGACAAAAATCACTTCATTTGTCTTTCCTCCTCTCACTGACCTGATGGCTGTATCTGCTGCAGGAGGTTCCACACGGAGGTCTTCTTCTCCTGCGTGGAAGAGCTGAGGTTCTCCTGGTCCAGCATCTTCAGCAGGACGCCCAGCTCACTCACCAACACATCCATCGCTGCACAGAGTGGGAAGGGGGCAAAGGTCAGGGGGGCATGGGTTCAGTGTAACAGCAGAGAGGGCAAAGGTCAGACTGTCTAAACAAATCCCAAGGTGTATGTCTGCTTTGCTTTCCCTGTTTCTTTCTTTCATTTTCTGTCACAGTTTGTCAATATCAATCTGCCACCTTATCACACCTCTATCCCCTTCTCCTCTCTCGCTTACTAGCCAGACTAAACAATGAAAAAAGGCAGGAGTGACAGGAAACATGATTGCTAATAGCTCATTAACCCAGAAGTAAAGTGAAAGTGGAGGTACCAAAAATAAGAACTCTTACACAGTATTATGCAAAGAACATCCTGCACGAGGGGCAAAGTGTTGTCTTTGTGCAACAGCTCTGAAGTGTTGCTGGCTCAAAAGACTGACAGACATCTCAATCAACTGTCACTCTCAATGCTAATTATCCATGCTGCAAAGACTGTAAAGATGTTGACAGAAATATGAGATTCTGACAAGAATAACTGAAGGACCACTTTGCACAACCAAATGTACCAGCCAGCAGAGTTTCATTCACAGGGTCCTGATCTTTATCTAAAAGTCGTGCACTCACAAAACTACAAGCTGGCTCAGACAAGCAGACCTCCTTCAATACACACTCTTCACAGGGCTCTCCGATGATGTGAGGACTCAGCTTATAGGAATATATGTTTCACATCACATGTTGATCTGAGAGGCGGGACTGGTCCACTCCCTGTTTTCAGAACAGAACTTAAATAAACTGTCTCCCTCCAACAGCTGCTGGACCTCCTGAGAACAGGTCCGCGACCTGCTGCTGTGCTTGGATTCCTCCTTTATCTGATTTTCTGCCAGAAACAAGCGAGTTGCCACCAATCAGCCGACATGACTCTCCCTTCCTTCTGCTATGTTCATAGCGTCTTTTGTATTCTTTCCCTCTGTATTGGTGTATCCTAATGCACTTTCCCCCCCCCCTCTATAATCCTAAAATCCTCCACAGAACCTGACATCTGGCTGAGTCACTGCTGGCACACTTGTTTGCCCCCCCGCCCCCCTTTTCACAATCCAGCCACATTAGACCTGCTGAACCGTGCATCTCGCTGGGTTCAGCCACGGGACAGCCGCTGAGCCAGAAAAGCTTTTGTTCAGTGGGCAGTCATGTGGCAACAAGGCCTGATGCAGTAAACAAATACAAACACACACATACCGACATGCACAAAAAACATAAAACACACTGGAACGCTTGTATGATGTGTGTTTAATGGGGCCATGTCAAAAGTGAACTTTGGCACAGGCCAGCCTGTTGAGTGTGTGTGTGTGTCAGTTTGAGGAGAATATTAATGAGTTCAGGCAGACTGTTGGACTATTACTCTGACACAGCAATCTTGTATGTAATCACCGCTGACAAGCAGAAAGTCTTGATAAGCTGGAAGATATATCTGGTGTTTGTCGATGATGTGTGCACTACATGTGAAGCTGCTCCCACTCCTTAAAGACAGGCATACTTTCCTGAGGTGGGTCTTCCTATGGGCTTAACAATGCCCTGCCAAGGCCACAGCCAAGAGTTACAAGAGCAGTAGGTGTGTTTTTGCCTGTGTCTGTTTGTCTTCTTTCCTAGTGTGGTTTCCTTGTATTGTAATAAAAGGAAGATTGCACTCGAAGTGGGCATGAGGCATTAATCCACGGAGGGACCTGGAATGTCTCCTCATTAAGATCCGATTCACTTTGGAGAAATAAGGAAGGGGAGGAAGGGGAGGAAGGGGAAGGAGGGGAAACCCATGTGAGTGGGATGTCTTGGCCTGGTGAGCGCTGTCTCTCTGCCAGAGGTTCCAGCTGTTGAGATTCTGGCTTCAGTGCACCGCTGGGCTTCCCCTAACTGAGTGGAAGACAGAACCTTATCCACAGCATGAGTCATTCTCAGCAGAGAGAAACAGAAAATGTACACCAGTCAGCACTAAATAAAATATAACACAGAAATCAAGGCGTTGCTTTCAAGGAGTTTGTGTGAATTGGGTCACAACACTCATAAAACTATTTCACTATTTCACTTGGACCAGATCTCTGAAGAGCTGATTATCCAATTTGGCGATTACAGTGTTATTCTGCTTGTGCCAAAATGAGCAAAGAGGAATTACTACGTAGTGTTTGGCATGTGAGGCACATAAGACCACCCTTAAGTCCCCAGTCATGCCTTTATTATCAACACACCACACTACTCACACTACATGGTCCCCTACATCTCTGCAGTAACTGTTATTCTGTGTGTGTGCTTGTGTGAGTGCGTTATGTGTGCCTTTGATGTCTTTAAAAGCCAGATAAAACAGATTTTGAGTCTAGCACCTGAGGGCAACTACACACAAGCTTGTACAAGATACGAATGCTACATAAAAAAAAAACAGGTTGGATATGGTTTAATTAAAGCCAGGCCAGAGTGAAAATGGAATATCTGGAACTACTAGAAGGACAAACCATATCTTTAATCTAAATACTGAGTATTTGACTTGAGAAAATTGAGAAAAAACATGATGAGGGATTATTAAAAGTTTAGAAAGCACAAAAGATGGGTGCAGGCAGTGCACCATGCCGGCAGGAATGTGTTTAGCCATTCAAAGCTTTGGACACACTCAAACATTTACCTCCTCACACTAGTCTGACAATTGCTGTTAAACACTAAACACATTCCTCACTTTGTTAGTGCAAGACTCTGCAGAGTGTATTTGTGAGTGTTTAACGAAGCAGAGAGAATAGTTTGTTTAACAGTGCAGACTCAGACCTTTAAAAGAGGCTTGAATTATCAGATTTTCTTTGAGGGAGGGAGAAGGGGGGGTTAATAATGTCAGCGAGTTGAGCACCTGTGCTAACATGTCCAACAAACCCTGATATAAAGAATAATGTGACCTCAGTCGGGTGCACGCTTTTTTTTTTTGACTCCCTCCTTTTCATGCCAAAGGCTTTCTTCATACTGAGCTTACTTATCTTGCCACACATCACTCACACACACACACAGACACACACACACACACAAATAACTTCACAGTATGTCGAAAGTGACAAAATTCAGTCATTTGGCAGCAACCTCGTTTCACAATATTGTTGCAAGCAGGCGTTCCAGCTAATCACACAAGAATTTGCAACCCACAAAGAGTCTCTAGTGACTCAAAAATTGCAGTGTTTCACTATTGAGTGTGGGTGGCAAACTGTTGCTTTCTCAACACTTCAACATTACTGCCTTTCTTGGCATTTCAGCAAGCTGGCATGATGCTTAAAGCGTAGAGTAAACATCACCTGATGTCTAGCATTCAGTCTCATGCTAACAACACCTTTACTGCTTCACAGTGTTCCATATTTTAACATATCTTTACAAACCCTCACACCTTCTTTAGCTTTAGATTCCTGCCTATATTGACAAGCTATAAAGACCTTCCCAAGACACTTACCCTCGACAGCAGTGGATGAGAGTCCCACCATTTTCCAAGGTTAGGAAACCGGTTAATTCATATACATGCAGATACTGTAGGAGATATTCCAGAGTCTGTGCCTCCCTGTGTGCGCTGTCCTGTGAAGTCTTTGTAGTGGAGGTGAGCTAAAGTCGGCCTACTACTGAATTCACGCTTCCTTTACCTCTCCCTTCCTCCTTCTGATCTGTTATCTCCCTACCTCCCTCCCACCAGTCTCCCCTCCTCTCTTTTCTTTTTGGGGGGATGGGGGTGCTCTGTGTGTGTGTGTGTAGCCCTATTGTATCCCCCTCCCCTGTAATCCTTGGGATCGTATAGCACCTGGGAAAGACTTGCTGTTTAAACACACACGACGACTAATAGCTAACTCACATTCTTTATTTTTTCCACATTCTTTCCTTCAATACATTATTAACCTTTAACTAGTTGCACATAAAGGCTGCCATCCAGATGATGCCAGTGACATACCAGATACAGTTAAGGCATTGTACTACAACTTTATGCGAGAGCATCTTCAACACTGTTACTCACTGTTAAAGACACAAGTGCTGCAAGTGGTAATTGCTACATTTTAAATGTATTCATTTGAAAATATAACGTAAAAGATACAGACGAGATTGAGTAAAGGCTGTGGACCGGAGGTAGAGGCAAGTTGAGACTTTTCAGAGTTACACGTGGATGACTTGTTGCCTTGAGGCAGACGCATGTGCCCCAACACGATGCAACACGCTGCCTTCAATCACACGGGCACTAACACTACACAAACAAACACACACGAACAAAACACACTGCTTAGTGTAGGCTTTTACTGCAAATCAGTTGCAGAATGAAAACAGTGTCAGCTGGCTATAGGGCTGCCTGGTGCACAAGACTGAACAATCACTGTGATATTAGATTGATACCAGCATGTAAAATATGATATCACCTGTTGTTTTGAATCTTGGTATGACCCCTTTTGACAAGGGGTACATGAACTTTGCCTAAAAGTCTAGGAATTCAATATCAACTTTTGGTACTTGAAAGTGTTCTGATACTTGATGTGGTTTGGTCAGCACCAAATACTTAGTGAGGTTTGAGACCCTACTACCACCAAAACGGCTTATAAATGTCTTAAAAAACTATAAAAATTCTTAGAAAAGAGACAACAGATACCTGTAATCTTGGTGAAGAACATAGCAGAAATACTACTAGACAATAAGTGACAGACAACGAATAATATAACTAGCCATACTGTCACATATATTGTAGACAGAGGATTTAAACATTGAAATTTACACTCCCAAGGATGACAGTGTAGGAAAATGGGGAAATGAATTGCTTAATTAAGTAGACAGGAAGTCCTCCTACCATCGAATTTGTGACACACCTAAGAGCTTCCCTGAGTGTTTCCCAACCTTTCCACAATCCTCTCATGACAAATACCACAGACACAGCCTGCTAGACTTGATTATGGCCAAACTGCTCCTCACTGTGACTAAATGTGACCTCTGACCTCCTCAGTAAAGCTGTGAACTCACACAGGACCGTGGATGCCAGAGGAGGGACGGGAAAAGCACAAAATGTTGTGAAAAAGCACATCTCTTTTCTTCTCTTCTCTTTCACATTACAACTGGGTACTATAGCTTTCATGTGTTAAAATAAAGCAGATGCATTCAGGGGAATTGCTAAAACATGATGGACTATTAATCTAGGAAATAGATGCATTATCCAGATTAACAGTGAGTTCCACTAATCAAGTCTGCAATACAAAACATTGTTATAACCGCAAAGAGCTAAACTCCTGCTAGACAAAGCTGCTGTGAGAAACTCAAATGACTGTACCATCTGTGTCTCTGCAAGAGATCAGCATCTAATGAAAACTGCTGGGTTTTTCTTGGAAGTCTCCCCTTCCTTATTGTCTTTGGACATGTTGGATATGTAGCCATTTCCCAACCTGATCTGACATGAAAGAGTACTGCAGGTTGAAGACACAGAGGTGTCCAGAAACACAGTGTGGGAGCGTTTCTTTGTCTCATCACTAAAGCCAGCTGAACAATATGACCCAGCAACTTCTGAAAAGAAATGAAAAGCTTTTTTTGAGTGTGTGTTTGTGCGTGAAAAAGCATAATCTTATCTCATGTTAAGTGAGTCACAGGAGAGTTTTTTCAGTTGAGAGACAGCAGGGTTTGAATGTTCTCGTCATGCCGTGTGAGGGTTATCTAAATACCAGCACCCATAATCATCAAAGCTGGGGCAAGCATGTTTTAAAGAAAATCACCAAATCAGAATACAGAAGAATACAAAAATGTCACATCTGTAGTTAAACCCCCCCACCAATTTATTACACCAATGTGCTCTATATAGATCACTGAGGTGTGTGTGTAGCCAACACATGCCAACAAAGGTGAGGTAAACCAGATGTGCTTGAGGTTTTTAATTGCATTAAGAGGTGTGCCAACAATGTCTTCTCTCACCAGCCTGTGCCCTATCATGATGAAATCTCCTCCCACTTTACTCCTCACATTCCAGGCATTTCCCAAGACTGATGGTTCTTCTCACCCCAACACACAACATGTCTGGGCATTCACAAACTGATATCTCCGGAGCCCGCGATAGGTAAACAGAGACAGTATTGGCTCATTGGGAAGATGATACAAATCAGCATGATGACTGCAACTGTGACCTAACTGTCTTTCCTTTTGCTACTGTTTGGCCTGTATTTTTGTCATTTTAGGGTAGGATTTGAGGTGGATGAACACAGCCTGATTCCTATTCATTATTATGTTTTTTGTGTTTTTTTTTTTGTTTTTTACAGCTGCTAGAATCAACATTTTAATACTAGCATTAGTAGATCAAAATAATTAATGTATGTAAAATGTCTCAGTCGTAGTGATAACCTCACAGAGAATTTTCACCTGTCTCTGCAGTTCCCATCAGCTCTATGAAGCATTTTAGCATCTTTCAGGTTGTTTTTGCATTGTTTTTGTTTTGCAGACCGCATTTTTACTGTTCTATCTCACACAGGCTCTGCCCTCTACTGGACTCAATGGGAAATATCTCCTCCAATTGTACACAAGCACTTGCCCACTAAAATTTTTATTGTGCATGCAGCCAACCAATAGGACGTTGCTACCGATGCACCCACTGTACTCATAGAGTCCAGTAGAGGGTTCCGCTTGTGCTCATAAAACCAGGGTTACCATATCGTAACCTTTGTTTTGGTTCAGTGTCACTGCTCTCATCAGTGTTGTTCTCAGATGCAGCAAGCTGCCGCTTTTAGGAAAAACCCACTGTATGCCACCTCCCCTGCACCAAACAACCGATAGACAAAGTTAGCAACTAATCAGTGAACAAAGTGGAATATTTACCAGCTATTTTCCACAGGAGTTGGCGGACCAATGAACTAATGTTGCTCCGTATCTGCTGAATGTGCACATAAGCAACTGCTTGCTAGCAAGTTTGACATATCAGCTTAAAAGGTGTTGAGTTCAACTTGTTTCCCAGACACACTGACACAAACCCAGACGGCAAATAACATAAAGGCTTGTCATGCTATGTCAAATATACAGTGATTAAGGGTAACTTGATCAAATTAAACATTTAAATATCATGCCTGCTCTGATAAACTAACTACTGAAGACCCTTACAGAAAGATTTTGATTTTTCCTGTATGCTGCCAACAAAAAAACTTTTCCTGTCCTACATTAGTTAATAGGCTGACCAACTGTAAGTGGATGCCCCATATGCCCCCTATAGAGATGGACTTCCTCCCTCTAGTGATGACATCACTTATCACCGCCAGCCTTCTGTTTCCTCTTCCTGTCAGCTGACCCACTCCCGCTTTTACTGTACTGTCTCTGGTGACCACCATTCTCAATGCACTGTCTAGATCCTACGCTAGATAGAATTGAATGTTTCTGCTTCTGCAACTGTATTTCAAATGGTTGACAATATAATGGAGCTGTTCAAATACCATTATTACAAACCTTTATTTAGCTGCTGCAGGTAGTCCTGCATGGGAACTCCTTTCTTGTGGCTTTGGCATGAACATTTGTTAAGTCGGTGGACATTTTAGACAAGCATACAATAATCAACCATGTGCACACTGGTACATACCAAACGCACACTGGAAAAACAATGTTGAAGTTGAGCAGCAGGTGGGGGGAGCATGTGGAAAAACTTATTTGGTTTGGAGGAGTCGTAAAGGTAAAAACATGGCCTCCCCACTGTTTTTATTGTACACGGTAAGATGCTTCAGGTTATCATAAAATACAGCAAGGATCCCACACTCTATGATACATGCACATACAAATACACTAGAGATGGAAACAGTCCTGCAAAATAGATGCTTTGAATGTCTTTGTTCATACAGAAGGTATTATTCTGTCCTGGTTTACTTTAAATAATCAGCTGCTACATTGACTTTCAGACTGACACTTAAAGTGAACTGATTGCCAACTTGAAGGCTCCATGTCATGATCCCAAATTAGGCAAAACCTTTGGAGCACGCATTCCGCAGCACAATTACTTTCCAGCCTTACATCTTAGTTTAGATCTCCCTTAAGTAGACCAAGGCCTGGGTTAAATTCCCCCTATCGTTGCAAATATTTGTAGACATCATGTAAACGGTCTGTGTGTATGTTTCCTGCAGTCAATGTTTATAATAAAATTGAGGCTTGAACGTGCATCCTCACTCCTTCTAATTAGGCCGCTCTAATGAGCTCCTCACAGAGAGAAATCTACTCAGTCAAGTCATTAGGCGTCTTAAGTGCCTGGGATGTTTCCATGGTGATGGAGTGGGAGAATTATGGGTTTGTGCAGTCCCGGTCACCTGTTTAAGCATTAACTGACTTTTGAAGGGCACCAATGGAGCGCTAAAGCGTTTGATGTTCAAACACACATGCACACTATACACCCACAGCTACCTGTGGCTATACTGCAGCTGAGTTATCTGGGAAACAGCGGTGATAGCAGGAAGTTGCTATCTCAGCAGTGAGAGATGGTCCACAGCCCCAGTTACAGGTCAGGTTAGTAAAGCAATGCTGCCCATTTCCCCATCTGACATCCAATATGTTTATGCACTGTGCTTTTGCATAGGAGTAGTGGAGCGTAAACCTGGGATCAGACTGCATGCCATCAGCCCAATAAGGGCCAAATCCACCAGATGTGTGGCATCTGGACATGTGCCACAGAAATTATTTCATGTGTATTGTGTGTAACATGGAGGAAAAAAATGGATAAAGAATATATTCAAAGTCAAAGATGGGCTTTTCCAGGATTTTTTCTTCGTGTGAGAAGAATCCAAGAAAACTGTTCACCCATCCCGTAATCCTTCACTTCCTCCTTATCATGTCAGATCTATTGTGTCTGATAGCCAATACACATCAATAACTGATCATCACATGTGCCTGTTTTGCACTGTGAACAAGAAACTCTCAAGGGGGTTTCCCTGTCTTTCTCCAGTGCATTATGGGATAGGCTTCCCAGTGACCGTCAATGGAAAAAAGCAGGTATAGAAAATGGACAGATGGGTAGAAGTCTGATCATAGAATAGTAGCACTGGCCAGGTGGCAACAGTTGCATCTGGGTATTTCTCAGTAAAGAGTCAAGTTAAAGGTCACAGAACTGACCACGATGTAGGGGATGTCTGTCTGCTAAACCTCCTTCCCCTCTTTCCCATTTTTCATCTTCTGCTCTCTGATTTATTCAGGCCTGAGATGGCACAGAGGGCTTGACTCAGCCTGCTGCCAGACAAAGGCCCTACAGTGCAGTGAGTATTATTCAGATCCCGTATCTGCCCTGAGTCCTATGAGATCACCACAATGCTATGTCTCCCCCACAGAATAGTATTCACATTCTGAGAAAGATGCTATTCTGCAAGTGGAAGCACTGCTTTACTGATGTTGCACAGACAAGGGTAATATACACAGAACATGCATGCCTGCAAACACATCTGCGCGCACCCACCTAAACACACACACACACACACACACACACGCACACACACACACACACACAACCGGGGATTTCGCAGTCACACATTCACAAAAAGGGAAAAGGAGCTGCTTTGTCTCCATTTGGGATTTTTTCGTTTTAATGGGATTTTGACTGGAGCGGAGCTGTTTTCCGTTGTTCACCAGAAAACTAGGACACTCTCTAAGTGTCTTCTTGCTGTTGTGTGAGTCTAACCATCATGTAGAGCATATGTCCTTCATGAGGATGATCTGAGGAGCCTTGCATTCTCCTTGTATTATGTTGAGTAGTTTAATTTTGTAAATGTAACATTTCTGTAGTTTATTGTGTAAAGGTAGTCTTTAAGAAATAAACATTTATGTACAGTATATCTTTATATACTTATCAGAAGACTAAACAGCAGTTACAATAATTTTCAAATCACCATTAAATGCCTATTGTTAGTGTATGTGCTTCAGGATGAATGTAGCATGAATTAGGCCACACAGAAAAGCATTTCATATTTAAGGTTTAACATGTGAATCCTAGCTTGGAAAATGTGGTATACATTTTGTCAGTGCTATCCGTACACAGTGAACTGCTAACCTGGATTTATTCCTAAAATATTACAAAGTCTATACGTGCATATTAATGAGAATCATATTTCAGTGCTGAATAATAGCTGTTGTCAAGCAACATATAGTCAAAATGATAACAGGCTAGGCCAGCATTATTATAACTACCAACTCTCTCTAATAAATCTGAAATGTCCCTGTGAGTATATTGCTTGTACCCGTATGCATGCACACCCCAGGCAGAATCACTTTTCACCCTCTGCAACTGGGGAAATGTTGTGCATTATTTCACTATGGTAACACTATATAAACAGCTGTGCAGGGAATGACCATTGCCTATACACGTCTGCACGCCCACACGTGCACAGACACACGAATACACTGCACATATCTCAGCCATATGAATCACAGTGATCTCCTCATCTCAAAGGGTTAAAGAGGGGAGTTTTTATAGGGCTAGCCCACAATTAACCATTATTTACAGCCCTTGCATGATGGGGCATATACTGTAGGCTATATGTCATTGTGTATATAATATAATGTACTGTAAGTGTGAGCATCAACATATCTACTGACTGATGTCTGACAGAGCAAACTAAAAAACAGAACGTATTGAACATGTATATTGTACAAATAAAATTTAGATGTAAGGGAGATCCTTATATATTTTATTATTATAGTGTTCCAGTTGGTTTGAATAACACTGCATTTACCAAGCACTGTAGAGAGAATAAAAAGGACTGCTCCACTGGAAAAAGCTTCACAACAGTCTAGTAAGGCCAAGGAATCCAGACAGCTATTTAACAGTCAAATCATAGTCCAATCAAAAGGTGTTATTTGGATGTTTAAATGAAGGTGAACACTGTGAAATTTGTTACCCAAACAATCTGCAATGGCTGTCTTTTGTTTTATAAAGCTACTTCCCGATTGAACCTACAGGTTTACAGAGGGGTCTGAAACTGAGAAGTCAGACAGAATGAAAAGTAGGGTCGACATCAAACTAAACAACAGGATGAGTTTTTTATTGCTGTGAAGGCTCCTGTTTCCTTGGCCCTATTGGACTCTACTGGAAAGCTGCTTCCAACTGACCACTGGCGTCCAAAGCCTGCACTATGACAGCATTACATTTTAGTTAAATTAGCTAAAAGTATGACTGTAAGATCCAGATTGTAAAATATTGGAAAAGTATTTTAAGAATGATATAAACCCTGGGGTTAAGTTACTTCCACAAACTCTGCTTTTGCTATGTAAAAATGCATTTTACAGCATACGTAATGAGAAACACGGCATAAATGCACACAGTGAGGTCACTGACCACTGGCTAGATGACGACAGCAAGCTGCCTTTTAATTATGCTCTTTTCCCCTGCTAACCCATACCCACTGAAACCATGTTTTAAGTCACTTTTTCACAATTCAAATCCTTGTTTACTCTCAAAGACATTCTCCACAAGCCTGAAGACTGAGATTGGTATCAGAAAAAAATAAATTGTTACTGAGAGCCATTGGTTATTTTGTATGTGAATAACAAATTGGAGGGGAACAAATCTGATTCTAAGACAAGGCACATTCACACTCCCAAACACACAGGTTCTCTTTTCATACATTTCTCAGAGGAATGTGGGGCACTCTAACCATCTCATTAGAGGGAAACACATGGCTGGAGTAGGGATTTCATGTGCATGCAGCAGACTCGTGCTTACATGAACAGTATGTTACATTTATGCATCATCGTAGAGTCCATGGCAGATCAAGGTTTCGGCCCACAAGTTCGTCCATATGCTCCAAAACATCCTGACAATAGCCACCATTCATCATATCTGCTTGACTAAATCACAGGCAATCCCACCACTGAAATGCATCTCTGGTGGGACAGCCTCTCCCCTCTCACACCCACCTGATGCTCTGCTTCTCACAGTGCACACTGAGGCGACTGTGGAAACCGAACCTTTGTTCCACTGCTGCTCCAGCTGGCTTGGATAGAGCATGTAACGGAGCTCCCACCATTCAAGATCATACCTGCCTCTCATTACCATCTTTACCAAGCTTGATATTTGAACTCATGAACTCTACACAGCAAGCTTTGATGGTCAAAAGTTTCCCAAAAGCAACCTTTGAGACAATTAGTTGATCAACTGATGAATAAAACTGCACTAATCATTCTATTTATATCAATAATGGCTAAAATTACCCATGACCTGTGATGTGGAGGGGTTCGCCTGTAATGAATAATGGGAGCTTCTTCTAGCTCATTGTTTTGATTTTATGGTCCACAACTTCACTGTTTTGGTTCACTCTCTCTCTAATCAACTTCATTTCCAACAGCAGCAGACATCTGCTTTCAGCAAAAAAGCTGTAACATGCCCACTGTACGCTACCTGCCTGGTGACAAAGCTGATATTTCCCATGGGAGTTGGTGGATAGCAAAACAGAGCTAAAAGGAGCATGACATTCATCAGGTGGACACGGCAGAGGCAGTTTGCCAATAAGTTTACCGTATCAATGTGGTTGAATGGTGATAATATGTGTCTAAGATGTTTATTATCTTTACAGATTGCTTCTACTGTCCTAAACACCAGGTAATTTAGCACTAGCAATTTAGCAGTTCAGTACTGCACTACTAATTATTACTTAAAAAATCGAACTAATACGACTTTAATAATTCATTAATTACTTATAATGTAATTATCGAATTAAAACGTGTTATTTCGAGCTCCTCAAGTATGAGATATTTCTCTACGTCAAATTATTATAAACTGAATCATTTTGGGATTTTTAAATTGTTCAGAGAAAATAAATGATTGGAAGGTGCCCCTTTGGAATCATTTAGCTTGTGAAGAGCATTTGTCTTTATTGACACAAACGTAACAATGAATTGACAGATTGTCATTACTTGTAGCCTTATTTAAGACAAATTGAGGAAAAGTAATTCAGCAGCAGCCAATCAGAGGATACAAAGACCATATAAACAGTAGGGTGCTCCCTGGGGATCACTAGCCGTCACCGTGTGTTTTTTCCTGTGGCATTTACACAAACACAAAGCACAGATAGAAAGTCGTGGGTTGAGAGAGACACCTCCTACTTTAGATCCTTTGTGTACACACCAAACTCACTGGTAACATCCACATAATCCACACACAATGACAAGGTGAGGAAGGATGGAAACGAAGTAAATCATGGAAGGGAAAGGCAGAAGTGACATATGTGAATTAAAAAAGGTTGTTGTTTTTATGGGTAAAAGTGGCTGTGATGCTGGGAATAAAATAAAGTACCATGTATGCAGATTGTACCATTTCCTTTTACCTCTGGTCAGTTAAGTAAAAATGTCCATTAAGTTCTTATTCACTATCACCTGCTGGCAACAAGTCTATGAAAAGTGCTTAAGACTCTACAGCTCTAAAAGCAGTACCATGATACGGCAACATCAGTTCAAACACATTTACATCAACTATAAAGTGAAATTTATATTTGAAGTTACAACTTATATGAAGTTTTAATTTGGTGGTGACCTCGCCCTGTGAATGCTGTTACTTCTAACCTCATGCCAAAGCCCACAAGGAGGGCAAGTGTATTTGTTTTCAGTTACAATGTGGAAAAATGTTATACTGTGCAGGGGGGCCACTGCACCCCTCCCAAAAAAAAAGAACACATGGGGCGGAAACACATTTTGTATTTCTAACTATTTCAACACAAAAGCACTGTGGCACTCCAGAGCAGAAGGAATTCTTTGCTGGTGGTGTCCAATATCAAACAATGCCCGGCTAATCTCCACATCCAGATATTTGACTTGACTCAGGATGAGTGAGATTCACTTTCTATAACAACAATCAAACTTTAGACAAGCACTTGGTTTTCTGCCTCTTCAAGCAGCTGGGGAGAGACCAGAGAGACCTTATTTATATTTTCAGTGCACTACCATTCTGTCTTCTTAGATGTATTAAAGGAGGGGAAGTGTCCATTGCACACCTTCATGGGTGTTCTCAGACAATAGATTCCTGGTTGTTAGGGTCACATGGAGATAATACAAATTTTGAGAAAATTATGTGCAACTAGGGCAGAAAAAGCTGTATGAAAAAGTATACATTCAAAGCAATAATGTTAAACCAGTGAAGTATAGGGAGCCTGGGGGTGCTGAAGTCAGAGGTGTGAGAGGAAGGAAACACACACAGTGGGTGTGTGAAAGGGTTGAAAAATGACCAGTTAACACATTAAACAAACAAGCATATCTAAATCCACCTTAGCAAACTGCACAAAGAGTCGCAGAATAACCAGCACTCACAATACCAGCCAATCTCTTTTGCAGCCCTGTTTCAGGTTGAAAAGCAAACTTACATTTGGTGGCTTTTGTGTCCATTCCGCTGGTGATGCTGTCCCTGTGAGAACTGCTGAAGTTTATTGCAGGCCCATGAGTGAGTGTGTGAGTGAGTGAGTGAGTGAGTGAGTGAAGCTATGGTGTGCAGGCGTGTGAAGCCACTGCTGACAGATACAGTCGCTACTTTACAGGTCCGCTGGTCGGGAGCTTGAGTCAGGCTGCTTCTCTGCTGGGTCCTAGCGTCAGCTTCAGTTATGAACTGCCTTTAACAGCTTTGAGATGGAACAGGTATAATGATTCCTAATAGTTTTATATGTTTGGAGTAGTCTTATTCGCTTTCTTGCCGAGAAGCTAATAGTAATTAACACTTTGTATTTAGTGTGTTTAAAGGTCCAGTGTGTAATATTTAGGAGGATCTATAGACTGAAATCGATATAATATACATAACCATATTTTCAGTGGTGTAAAAAGACCTAACATAATAAACTGTTTTGTTTCTATTACCTTTGAACCAAGCCAATTCTATCTACACACCGCACTTATTTCGGGAAAAATATTTCCAGCAGTAAATGGCGAGGGACAACAAATATTGTGATCCCGTTTGAATTACACATATGATGTTTGTGAATTTAAAAGAAAAAATTTAAATTTAAGCCGCAGTTTGATGTAAAACTGTTTAGGTATAAGACATTGAAAATACATTACAAAGACCACAAACCCAAAAGACACGTATGTGAAGTCGTAACTGTCTCTCTCAATGACTGAAGCTAACGTTTCTGAAGCTAACGTCAAAAAACTTACATGAGAGGATGATGTGATAAAAGGACTAAGAGTCGTTGGATGAATCACATCAGGTGAGATATATTTCTGCGTGGAACACAGCTAAGTAATCCAGCTAATAGCAACCAAGCAATGAATGTTAACTAGCATTACCGCGCTAACATGTTGGTGACGTATATTGTGCGAGATGAGAGATGTAGTTCGTTGAACGGTTTTCACACAAAACGACATGTAACTTTACCGTTTTATGACAAACTGCGACTTTCTTGACTTGCAAAATTATATTTTAAATTGACAATTATATGTGTAATTCAAGGCTCAATTCTAGCGGGATAAAAAGAGAAGTTGTCTCTCGCCATGTTGCGCCGCCACGATTCTACAGTAGCCCAAACGGACAAACTGCCCTATAGAGTGTGTTTCTTCACTACATTAAATACGTACAAGAAGAAGAAGCAGTAGTAGTATTAGTCCTCTGGTGTGTTAGAAGTAATAACAGAAGTAAATTGTGGACAAATGGAGGGCAACATGTATTTAGGACAAGAGCTGCCCGTGCTTGTTGCAAACGGAGGGCTGAGCGGTAATCGAGCTAATGGTTGCAATCCGCAAACCCTACCAGCAGAAACTTTAACTGAATCTTTAACTCATACAAAAACGACAAACTGTATAAGCAATTTTTTATAGAGATTATGCAATTGCTTCAAGCAGGGCACACATGGTAGCTCCGCTTTATTCTTGCGAAGCTAGAGAGCTGCAGTCTCTCAATGACTTATACGTTACATTTACAGCTAAACGGAGGCTTAGTGTCTCCCAAATATGGTACACCACACATGCGCACTGGCACTCCCCAACTTAAGGGTGTGGGTTACAATTTTATTCACTCACTTTAAAAAGATTTATTTAATTAATTTATTTTTTCTTTTCAGATTTTTATTTACAGCATTATATGTTGATATTTACGACCTGTCCAGGGTGTACCCCGCCTTTCGCCCGATGCCAGCTGGGATTGGCTCCAGCCCCCCGTGACCCTGTACGCAGGATAAGCAGTTGACGATGGATGGATGTTGATATTTATGCCTAAAGTGTTTCACCTGTGTGTAATCATCCTGCCATCTTGTGTGTGTGTGTGGTGCGGTCCGTCTTCATTTAGTGTCTAGTGTCCCTGCCTGTTACCCTCACTTGCATCTTTGATCTTGCCTGTCTACCATCCCATGATTGCTTTCTTTTGTTTATGTACTTGGAATAATTACCTGTGCACTGTTGGATGTATTTCATTTCAGTTCTGGACTTGCCACTTGGATTGTTGGACATGTGAACCTACCACCTCACTGTAAGATTGTACCTTTTGTGTTTCTTTCAATTAAATTAAGAAAACGAACTTGCTCTACCTAATGTTTCTGCGTCTGGGTCCAAATCCCTGTTTTTCCCGTGTCTGCACACATGACAGTGAGGACTGACCATGATGGACCCAGCAGACGCTATTTCTGATGAACTTTTGGACTTTGTTTGTGATCTAATAGAGTTAAAGGCAATATAGAGAAAGGCCATCACTATCATTCATAGAGAAGCAGTTTTGTCCTTCGTTAGTCCTGATCCTGTCCAGCTTCACTGTCTGCTAGCACCCAGCCTGCCAGAAACCAGCCTATTGGCCACTAGCCTTTGCTCTGACCTAGTAGCAATCTGCCTACATCCGTGCCTGCTAGCAGCCAGCCAGTTATGCAGTCTGCAAGCATCCAGGCCACCAGCCTCCAGCTTGCTATCAGTCTGCTTCAGCTGGCCAGCGCTCCAGAAACTGTGCTAGCCAGATTCCCAGAAACATTGATGGCCAGCTCCACAGAGACTCAGGTGACCAGCGCCTCAGAGATTATGCTATTCAGCCTCCCAGAGACTAAACTGGCCAGCTGAACAGCTTAACAGTAATTCAGTTGCCCTGTGTTCCAGAGACTCAGCTGATCTGCTCTTCAGAGACTTCTCCATCCAGCTTCACATAGACTCAGCTGATTACCAAGCGAGAGACTCAGTTGCTCTGTTCCACTGGATTGTCACCAGTTTTGTCTGGTTCTCAGACAAATGCTGGCCTGCAGCAACACCCTGACTTTGTTGAGCTACTGCTACTTCCTGTCACTACTGAGTTTAAGCAACCCCACGTCCCTGAGCGAGAACTGCAGCCATCCCTACTCCCTCCTGCCTAACTCCCTGTTGTAGCCAATCTCCAATCCTGTTGCCCTGTCGCTGGCCTTCAGCTCTGACTCCAGATACCAGCTAACCAGCCCAGCTGCTCTGTCACTGGCCTCCAGTCCAGCAATCCTGCCTCCTGGCTGCCCTCCCTCTTGTTCTGTTCTGTTCTTTGACTCAGACTCCTGGTCCTGGTTTTCAGTCACGTCGCCGGCCTGGGAGCCATTCCTTGATGGGGGCAAGGTACTGTCATGGTTTGGTCTTCTGTTTATTTTGTGTCTTCCCCTTCTGTTTTGTTTTACTTTACTTCCTGTGTGTGTGTGTGTGTGTGTGTGTGTGTGTGTGTATAGTCCGTGTGCTTCCCTGGTCCTTTGTCAGTCCGTCTTTGTTTGGTGTCTAGTGTGGACTTTGGAATAACTACCTGAATGTACTACCTGTTTTTATTTTACTTCTGTTCTGGATTTGCCACATGGAATGTTGGACATCACCTCACCATGAGAATGTACCTTTTTGTTTCTTTCAGTAAAAATAAGAAAACTGAACTTGCTGGCTTGGTGTTCCTGCGTCTGGGTCCAAATCCCTGTTTTTCCCCTGTCTGCCCTCTAGTAATTCCCAAAATGTCAAACAATTCCTTTACAAAAATACAAGTGGATGGTTCCCAGCTACAAATAAAAAAGAAGAGACAGAATTTGATTAAAGTTTAATTTTCAGTGACAAAATCAAAAATAACAGTATTCAAAGGAAGTAAAGTCTTCAACAACCCTGGATCTTTGTCAGTGTGTTAAATACCTTGCAGAGCATTTCATTGTGAATGAATATAATCTCTGTAGCTACAAAATTATTGGATTATCATTCTAAAAGTAATATAAATAACAGTGAATGTGAATGTATGGACTACTACAGTCCTCATTCTAAAACATTTAGTCATTATTCTATTGCAATGAGCTGGAAAACATGGAGCAGGAGGACTGAATTTGTGTTTACTTATGTATTTAATCTACTGGATTGCACATTCTTTTAGGTTACCATACAGCTGCACAGTGACCTTGAACTATTTAACCAGAACATTAAATGAAAGTGATCTGCTAATCTGTATATTTGCATTCTCACTTTGGTTTTCATTTTCTCACACATCAATTGACTTGAAAAGCTGCGTCCAGCTCAGATTGTTTCTTGTCTCATTCTATATCAATTAGTGTAAACCAGAGGGACACAGCATTTAAATGTGAAAGAGCAAACGCAGGGAAACGGGTGAACAAAATGCATCCCTATTATAACCCAAAGCTAGGTGATGCTGTATGCTTACTCACTCATTCTCCTCATCTAATCATTCAAACTGATAAAGTGTCAGAAATAATATACTGTATCTACATTCTACTCATTCAGATTGCTGGTGCTGCACACTCATAACTAATAGAGCATAACAAATAAGGCAAAGCCAAAATTCTCCTCTTTATGTTTTAGTACTGCAGCTCTGGTCACAGACATCCCCACAAGTGGCCTTATAGGGGCACAGTAACACCGTCCTCCATCCTTCAGGCTTAAGAAAAGCACAACACTATTGTACTATAGTCTCTATTGCTTAAACACCACTCCAGCATAACGCCACAGTTGCACTGGCAACCATGTAACAGTTTTAATAGTCCAACTGTGCATAATGTTTCTGTGGCCTTCCCTCAGTATCTCAGTCCACACTGGTGTGACCAGAATTTTTTTTGTCATATGAGGAGATCTAGAACAGGTTCTCAGCCATGGCAGTGAAACTGAGTAGAAGTCTTCCTATCTCTTTCTTTCCCCTTCTACAGCCAGTATCTCACTCTATTTATGCCAGTATCAAAGGATGTCCATATGTTATTAAAAAAGTCGGGCCTGTTTCTTGAGCTCATTTCTCTTCCACAGAGCCAGCCGGTCAAAATCTTCCATGGTCATGCCAAACACTTGGGTAAACTCCTCTGGGGAAAGGTGACGCTGAGAACACAAAGAAAGACAAAAAGACAACACAGGTTATCACATTGTACCTGTCATTTTTTAACACTTTCCAATGACGTCTCACATTCCTCTAATACTATTCTTTTCAACTAGGCCTTAGTTGCCATTCAGTTTCAATTAAATGTTATTTATAAAGTGTCAATTCATAACAGAAGTTGAGGACATCAAGGTTATGACAAAAACACACACATAAATTAAACAATTACACCCATACAGTAGTTTACTTGTTGGGTTTTCTAAGGCTGATACTAACATGTTTAGACCAAAGTCAGTCTTCTAGGCAAAAATGAAATGTATCAAAATAAATAATATAGAAATATAGTCTGTACCAGACCACAATATTAGATCAAATTTTATAAGATATCATTTAACAGTTAAAATTAGGATGGGAATTAAATATTTATTTTTATATATGAAACAGAGTTTGATTGGTGGCTTGTCAGAAGTCTTGTAGGCGGGTAGGATTCTACTGTGGGTATAATCTTTGTATTTCTAAAATCTTGTCTATGGCGCTAGTTTTTAACTGGACCAGGGACAACTTCTTTCCTGCACAGGTAGCCTAATGACCCCATGCATAACCTTACCTCCAGCCTGGCTCTGTCTACATCTTTGGGCAGCCTATTGCGACCTCTGGTGGTGACAATGAGCGCTTCATAGGGGTAAATCTTTAGAGAGAGAGAGGCAGCCATGCTTTACCAAATTTCAGACACCTAATTACAATATTGGAACTAATTTTTTCCGGTGATTATTTTAAAACCTTACCTTGTATTCTGCTGGGAGGACAGAGAAGGAGAATTTAAGTCAGTACAATAGAAAAAAAAAACCTTAAATTAATCGCTTCAATCTAATAAGGGATAGGTGTTTTAAATTACCTTTGCTTCCCCAGTTGACCTCGCTGCCACTGTCATACTGGTACTGGTAGCAATCTGCACTCTGAGGCTGCAGGTGTGAAGAAGGACAACTTAAACAGATACTGGCATATTATTATTTTTTTTTAAATGGAGACATATAAACAGATGGAATGAGATTTGGAATAACAACAGCCCTAACAATAATCAACTCTAGTGCCTTGATGTTGATGTAATTTTCATATAACAAATGCAATTTTAAAGATGTGAGACCAACAGAATATAAGCCCCAAGTCTGTATAATAAATACACCCAATTGTGGATTGTTGTGTCTTGTTCACTTACCCTCTGGATGCCGTTGCGTCCATATCCTGGTAGCGAGGCGGACTTACAAACAAAATCTAAAATACAGAAAACAACAGATAATAGTACCTTAATCAAGACAACAGTTTCTTACATCACCAATTATTTTCATGTAGTTTGGCAAGTTGAAATCAGTGCCAGAAGATGGCGCTCCTGACCAACCAAACAATTCCTAACTGTTCCAGATGTGTACACATAATAATGGAGCTTTGTTGATGTAAGGTCATTGAATCCAGCACAAACACATCATTTATGATGAAATGCCAACCTCCGTTCAAAAACTAAACATAAAAACAACTTCTATTTAAACAAAACAGAAACATGAACGGAGGTGGTCTGCATTTAGACTAAATCATTTCAGAAAATGCATGAAACATAAATGATAAACTCACCACTATCTGCGCTGTACTGAGATCTGGGAGCTGTGAAATAAAGAGATCATCTTCCTTATTACAACAAGAAAACAAATGCAGCAGCATTTTTGGTCTGCCCTGACCTAAATGCTGATTAAATTCTTCCAAAAAAAATTAAGGCAAAATTTCTGTGGAGATTTGACAGCCGTCTCTCTAGTTTGAGGCATAACAAAAACAACAAAAACAGAAAAGGAGCAAGATGGGTACCCATCAAGCCCTGGGAGGAACCCAAAACATCAAAGGGGCAATAAGGCAGAAAGAGGCCAGCCAGGACTGGTTCAGGGAACAAGGGGAGAAATACAAATTAGGAAAACAACATACAAAGACACAGTGCACCATCTCATCGCACTACACAGCTTGTGTGGTTACAAAGCTTTGTTGCCTTTCAACTGTAGACAAGAGTCCCATGCAGTTGTGTCCCCTCCCATCAGAGAAATAGTTTTAATGAGAGATCTTATTGCTCATAAATAAACCAGGATATGGGACACCAGCTGTGAGAGGGAGAGAGAGAGAGAGAGAGAGAGAGAGATAGATGCACATATAGATGGAAGGATAGATAGAGAGTTAACAGAGTAGAATATGGAGAGCGATATTAGGAGAGAGGAGCTGGTGAAGAAGATGGAGTAAAGAAGAGGGAATTGCTGAATGGTGATGAAGACAGGCTGGTGGTGTCTGACTGTCAGGGGCTAAAATAACAGTCCAGTGAACCAGTGAAGCGTGGTCCAAATAGAAACAACTTTGGTAGCTTCAGCTCCGGCTTTATCACATCTGGCACATTTGCACCTAGTTGAACACTTTCGGTAGCTTGAAATGTTCAGAGTCAGCGTGATCAGATACAACAATGACAGGCCACAGCTGCTCCTGCTGCTGTGCTTCCACAGGTTCGGCAGCAGCTGTTCAGCTATCTCAACATCTTTCCATCTCAATAAAACACCCTGCCTGCAGCAGCCATGACCCTCTCTGACCTGCATCCACAACTTCACCTTCCTCACCCCAAGCCCCAATGACAGCAGATATTGAGTCTCATAAAAAGATCTTTTGGCAACATATATGATCACACTGGAAAGGAATGGCTACACAGGAATACTGTCAGCGGTACAGGCATTCATGAACTTGCACAAACAGAAAGAACAAGAGACAAAGAGGGAGCTGCGAAGGGGGCAGGGTGGATCCTTACATCCGTTGACAGTGTTGTTGTACACCGTGGTGCCGTAGCCTGTAGTGTTGAGTGTTTCCTTGCTCCCACTACGAGAATTCCTCGCACTGCCCCAGGGGTCGTTGTCATAGGAACCAGATCTGGCTTTCATCTCCTCCTTTAGGATCATCCTCCCAATGCCACTCCCAATCTGAGAGGGAGCGAGGAAAGAGGCAGAAGGGGGAGGCAAAAAGAAAGAGACACAAGGGAAAACTGCTAATTTAATGTACAGTGAATGGAAAATGGGGAAAGTACCATACCATAAGGAGTGCATTATTTATGGTTGTTTCTGAGGAGGTGACTTTCTTCAACCAGATGTTGAAGAAAGAGAGAAAGAAAATAATGAAGCTCTTACTCTTTGAAGACTGTGACTCCAACTCTCTTCATCTCCTCCTGTTGAGAAGCGTCTTCTCGGCATCCGATAGGCTGAGAGAGGAAACAGATAAAAGAGATTCCCTTGTAGGAATATAGAGCTGAGAGTGGAACACATTAATAGAGTGAATAAATATGACAACACAGAGTTACAAGTACAGGAACTGTACTTATATGTCTGTGCTTGGCCCAGCAGCAAATAAAAACAAAATGCAGCTTGCCATTCAAAAACTTCCTACCCTTGGGGGAGCTGGTGTATGGGTAGTAGTCAGACTCTGACTGGGTATATGGCTCAGGTGAGTAGGTGGACAGTCTGGAGGATCTGAGGATGTCCTCGCTGGTCCTGCTTTTGGTGGCTACATCCACATGATTGTCTGCGAAGAAATAAATAAAGTTAGGAGAGAAAAGAAAAAAAACACACGGAACCAAAGTAACTGGTAATTCTGTGAAATAAATAGTTTGACATTTTGGGAAATATGCCAATTCACTTTTTTGCCTACAGTTAGATGTCAAGATCGATACCACTTTCGTATCTGTATCCTATTGTTGTCGAAATGTAAAAAAATATATATATAATGTATGTATAATCCACACAAAAACCAAAGTGTAAAAATGATTTTACGGTTCTTGGCTGGGAGCGGTGACTTCCGGGAGTCTCCGCTAGCTACCTCACAACAAGATTCCTCATGGTGCTTGGTTTCTGTGTTGATTCAATAAACAAGATAGAACTTGTGAATTGGTGAACTTTAGGTGCATCAGGTGCTGGGTGGCAGATTTTGTTACTTTTTAAAAGAGCCAGGCTAGCTGTTTCCCCTTGCTTCAAGTCTTTATGCTAAGCTAAACTAAGCTAACTGAAGCTCCAGCGCCTCATATTGAATAGAAATACAATATACACTATACTTTTGGCCATGTAGTGTAGATATGACAGTTGTATCAATCTTCTCATCAAGCTCTCTGCAAGAAAATGAATAAGCCAAAATGTCAAACTATCACTATTAAGTGTAGTGTGCTACGGAGGAAAATGCATTAATGAATATCAGAAAGATGTACAGAGGGAGAGTACATTAAAGCTACATATCATGTCATCATATCCACCATTCCTGTCAGAGGAGATCAATATTTCAGCCAACAGCATGAAAATAACATCAAACATCAGTTACTGCTCAGCCTGAGGCACACAGTCGTTTCATGAGTGGTGTGAGGCGATGATATTGATGCCACTCTGCACCAAAGCACAGTCAATGGAAGTCAATGGGGTGACATGCAGTGTAATGTCAGATAGATCGCTCTTCACTCTGTTAGCTATTAGCCATGCCAGCCCCAATCCATGGCCCATTGAATTCCCATATACATGATGCATGAGACCAACGGCAGACATTCTCATATTTGCAACACACACTCAGTTTGCCACTACACACGCGCGCGCACATTCAGAGCAAAGTTTTACAGAAAATTGCTTGACTTCTGTCAGAGGAGATATGGATATACGTTATTGACGTGGCATGACAAACACGGGAAGAGATACATACTGTCCACACACACATACGAACACACACAGACATATGCAATATCTATCTACAGACAGTGAGTGAAAGGTGAGTGAGAGGAGGGAGGTACTTACAGTGGCAAAGTCACCAGGGAAAGTGGAGCAGAAAGTGGATTGAAGTGAATAAAAGTGATTGGATACAATAAAAAAGAGGTGAAAAGAAAAGGGAAACATTATCGGAACGTCCCCAAGGGAGATGTGACATTGTGAGAGCTTTGCTATCCACACAGAGTACAAGGACAAAGCCCTAAAACAGGGGTCAGATACAGCCTCTCTTCTATACAGGTAACAAACTTGTTAACAGAATAGTACATAACAGGCCTTTGATGTGCACAGCAGCACAACTCCACGTGTCTGTTTTGGCTTTGGATCAATCCTGCTTAGTGTTGAAACAAGATCAAATGATAATCAATAGCTGTTTAGGAAGACATAAAGTAAAAAGATCAATATGACTGATGTTGAAGTTTCAGCTGAACGTCAGTATTCTAAAAAGGCAAGCATAAGTTTTGGTTTTAGCACAAGGTTTTTGAACTTGTAACTTAAATTAGATGCTGAAATTACTACTTACTACTATTCTACATAAACAATGGTGTGTCTGTGCACTGACACTATGGCCAGTGATGTACTAATTAGAGCTGATAAAACATAGAAGGGTGAAAGTGTCTATACACAGATCCACACAGTTTACTAACTACCCCACAAATACCAACACATACAGTACAGAAGAACATGCAGGACAACAAAGATAAACTATCCTCCATCCAGAGATCTAAAGTCTTGTGACTCTCAGCTGAAAAGCCTTTTCCAGCGTAATGTGACAAGGGGATAGTGAATCTCTTTCTTATGAATGTTTATACCCTAACATCCAGATGGCGAAAGTGTATTTAAGTTTAACGACTTAAACGACAAAAATAGCATCTTGTGTTAACTGTGCTGCCTTGCTGTTTGCCTGAATGACAACATAAATCCACACAATTAAGAAATCAGACTTCCCCTCTCACTTGCTCCCTCTGTTTTCTATTAACCCCCCCCCCAAAAAAAAACAGCTGTCTCCGGATACTGCAGATTCCTTTCAAATAATTATGGTAACGTCTCCTTAAATCACACTGGTTAACTAGACTAGCTGCTGAAATAAAAGAAGTCTCTACAGCAAATATAAATTCTAGTTATAATACAGGTGTCCACTGTGCTTTGTTCCAATGTTCTGTTCTATTCTGGTGAATTGTGTCTCCTCAGAGTCCCATGTATTCGACACTTGTCAAGCCTGAGCAACCTTCACCTCATTCATCTTCTATCCCAGCCCTATTTGCCGACAAGAACTTGTCATGCTGCGGGGACCTGCGACCATGAAGCAGGCATGCGTGTGTGGTTGTAGCATGCACGCTAAACACACACTCTTTTGCATTCAGCCACTTACTAACAATAAGTCTAATAGATCTTCAATCTCAATTTTGAATAGGGTCGTACAAGTCAAACTCTATTTCCTTTGTGCATTTTCTAGCACAGTCAATCCTTTCCACCCATCTGGTTTTGTTATTGATTGACTTTAATTTCAATGATAACTGGAACATCAATACTAATACATCACAAGGGGCTGTTGAAAAACATCAAAAGGTTCGACATCTAATACTTAAACACAACATGACTAAACTGACAGGAGGTCAGGCAGGCTAAGGTGGGGCTAACTGCACTGTACCCGATCTCGTATAGATGGGAGGCTTCCTGTAGATGTTGGGGTCCCCTGTGGCTGAGGAGAGAAAGAGGAGATGGAGAGGTGAAACATGGAGGAGTTAAGGAGGAGAGGATGTGAGCTAATGTTGGGATGGTGGAGGAGATGGAGTTAAGTAGGGATGGTTGTAAAGGAAGGTAAAATAAGGTAAAGGTGCAGTATAAGTAGATAAATATACCAGAGCAATTATGTGTGGTATAAAAATACGACTTAGTCACATTTTCACACACCTCCATTCCCACGGAACTCAAAATGACTCTTCTGTATGGTTTGTATTCGTAAATAATGGCTGATGAAATCTTCCCCACGGAGTATAAAAATCCATGAGATGAGAAGTCCTACCTGGTACATGAAAATGTTTAGGGGGCTGGATTGTGGTGGGTGTGCTTGAACGCCCCTCTTGGCCATAATAAGGTGAACTCCTGCCACTCTCAGAGCCTGCAGCCAGCCACAGCCAATCACAGCAAAGGAAACATGAGCATGAAGGAAGGCCTCTACAAAAATCTGTGACACTGGATAACTTTTCCACTTGTGTGATGACAAAGGTTATTGACATGTCTCCTTATGACAATGATTACAGTGTCAATACACATGTGTATGAGTTAAATGAAATGACAGCCAAGGAGCAACTGCAGCATATGAGATAGCCAAACAAAGACATTCTGCCCCTAAGGCTGTGAATGTGTAAATCTTTTGTCACCACTGAAATCTATGATGGCATATTAGTTAAAATGGAAATGACAGGCAATTTGATCTCAGTCTGAGATTTTGCAGAATATGCTTTTTTGTTTTCTTGCCGAGTGTCAGATGAAAAAAAGTAGACCACTGTCATGTCTGTACATTAAATATGAGGCTACAACCAGATGTTGATTAGCTTAGCTTAGCATAAAGAAACAGCTAGCTAAATCTGCCTACCCGCACCTCTGAAGATTAAGTAAAAATAAAGTATAAATGACAGTTCACCGTTTGATGTGAAGTTACATGTGGGACGATTTCTTGGCCAGGAGCAGTAAAGGCGCGCTACACCAAGAATGATACTACTGAACATTAACAGCATAGCACAGCAATGAACTACAACAATTAACTTTAACGATAACTACGTGAGCATCCACACTTATGAACAAAAATGTTCAGCACAGTGTCCCCAAGCATGTGCTGCACACTCCAGCGGCGTCAGGGTTAGCAGCGTGTTTCCACTCTTTTTGTTATGCTAAGCTAAGCTAACTTACACTGCTGACGGTATTGTCCCATCTCAACATGAGCAAGAAAGCAAATACACACAGCTATTCCTTTAAATGGCTTCAGTAAAATGATTCACAAAATTCAAAAAATACTCGGCTCAGAAAATCTTTAGTACTTTAACTTTGTACAAAAGTGCAAAAGACTTAATTTAATATTATTGTTCAATACACTTATATTCTTAGGTTATAAGCAGCCAACTAGGAGTGAATACCATCTGACTCACCAGGGTAACCATAGTGCTGTGGAGAGCGAGGCATGATGGGTGACATGCCTTGACGACTATACGTCGGTGAGTCAATATAACCTGGACTGGAGCACCTCCTCTGCTTCATATCCAGGCTGTCAAAGTCCTGAAAAGACAAGGGGGATGAGGTAGAATGAAAAATGAGCAGGGGGCAATGGGGAGACAAATAGCTTAGTGACATCCTAAATGCTCTGCTACTTACGGTGGGAGGAAGAATGCTTACCTGAGAATAAGGAGAGAGTGTCCCAAGTGACTGAAGAATCAGTAGAGAAGGAAAAGTGAGTATTTGCACAGTCAAGTACAGGATAAACGATATTTCACAAGTTAAAAAACAGACAGTCTTTTCAAATGCAATCTATGCTTGGTGGGGTTTTCTGCATGGACAGATATGAGAGTGGTATCATTCTTCTCATGTAACTCGGCACGAAAGCAAATAATGTTTAATTGTTCCTTTAAATATGGGGCACTTTATAATAAAACACTGATCAGAAACAAATGTGAATTGTCTGTATGTACGCAATAAAATCCACCAATTTGTAACTTAAACTTGAAATATTATAAATGCACAAATAAGAATTTTGATTGATTTGATGATTTTTACCAAATTTCACAGAAAAATTCCCAGTATTAAAAAACAAAAATCAATCTAAAAATTTTCATCTTGATTTTGTCCCCATGCATCCAAAAATTATGTTTTACAGTAAACAAGGTCATCTTTCGACGTTGACAGCTCGGTTTCTGCTTATATACAAAGTATTTTCAAACCCAAATTTCCCTTCAAATGTCCAGTTTCTTAATCACAGTTTACCAAATCAAAACAATCCATGCAATACATTTTAGAAAAATGAAAATAATGAACACAAGACACGCACTTTTTATCAGCACAGCTCCATCTAAAAACTAAGCAAAGCGTTTTCTCCTGAAAACAGACCAATGATGAGACAAATGCTAAGTTTGGCCTGGAGTGTGTAGCAGTAGTACCTCCCCATAGTTGTAAGTGTCTAGCCTGTCATCAGAGGTGTATCTGTGGTAGGGCTGGTATGAGGAGGATATGAGGTCTGGCTGCTGGACCTCGTATATGGCCTTGACCTTTGGCAGGGCAGCTAGGTCCTTATAATCTAGGAAGTCATCCTTCACTCTGGCCTGGAGAGAGGACACACACATACACCCACCAAAGACAGAGACAACAGCAACAAAACCCAACATCAACCACGTGGACGATGCACAGGTACATAGCAGAACGGAAACTCTGACAGTAAGCAGATCGTGCAGCAGTGAGAGGAAGTGAGAAGGAGCTGATGAAGCACACAAGCCTGCACACAAGCACATCAACGTGTGTGCGCTCATCAAAAGTACACATGTACGATGCCAGGCCTGACAGCAGTAGAAGCTGTTGACCTTCAGGAGCCCAGCATGTGTGAGAAAGAGAGCAGAGGAAGCAAAGACAGCTAGAGAGAGAGAGCGAAGGAGACAGTATGGACGACAAGCACGCTTACACTGCATTTCTCCCTCATCCATCACCTTAAACAGAAAGGTCATTGATTATGAGACGAGAGCAGAGCGGTGCAGGGCTGTGCAGAGAGCGGTGACTCCTGCTTGCATGCAGTCAACCCTTGACACTCTAATACTGCGGACATGCAGCAACACGCAGCAGACTGCCAAGCAGCACAGTTGGGGCACTGTTCCATATCTGGCTGAATGCTCGTTTTGAAATGGAACCAGTCCAATTCTGCAATGCACAGATTAACTACCTTCAAATTAAGCTGGTTTGTTCCCCAACTACAGTATATGTATGTGTGTGTGTGTATATATATATATATACACACACACATACATATATACACACACACACACACACACACACATATTATGGGGTTTTAATTGACTGACTAGGAAGCACTGAGTTGGCGATTTGCACATCAAAACATGTCTTGGTGTCTGGGTTAAAACTACAATGAATTTGGTTGAAATATGAACACTTTTAAGATGTCTAGGTTATATTTAACAATTTTCAAATTAAATCCAACCTGCTTCGTCTGCTGTCAGTTAGGCTGATGAAAGTTTCAATAGTTTGAGGTCATAAACCTGAAGGATTGGCCACTTAAAACTTTGACCTGATGTTTGCACTAGGATCATTAGGATTCATCCTCTAGGGACCATGAATGTCTGTACAACATTTTATGGCCATCCATCAAATATCTGTTAAAATTACACTGCCACGATGTTAGCGTTGCTGAAAATCTTTTTAGTTTTCATGCAAATTTTGCCAAGTTTTAACTTACACCTCTGGGTGTTTTTCAACTTGCAAATCTCTGTATCAGTACTTTCTGGGAACTGATGACTGCAGATGGTCATCACAGACATAACACATACTATTGTGTTGTGCTGTAACAGTAGTTCACATTGTGACAACAAGATTATAGTTTTCTCACTTCTTTTTAACTCCTTAAACATCAATAATGATAACAGAGGTTAGGACACAGACAAGTGAACAGGCCAAGGGAGTGAGCAGCCTCTCAGGATGGTGCTTAACCATACAAGCCTATGGGTTGTGCTTGTGTTTCTGGTGTGGTGATTGGGCTTTTAGGGTAAACTCGGTGGCAGCTAAAAGTGACTAAGAGCTGTTATAAGGTACACGCGCTACTTACACATATAACCCTACTGGGAGAGCCTATGGAGGAGCCTGGTGGAGAGATGGAGGCCTCTGACAGGCGTCTGTGCTGTGAGGTACAAACAGACAGAAGGAAAGGGGAGAATGCACACGTTGTGGAAATTACAGTTTTCATTTTACTTTGACATTTTTATTTCAAACTCTATCTCACCCTGAGTCTCCTCTCTGCCCTCGCCGCCTGCTTGCATAATGGGTGCCACACCTCACATCCTGAAGAAGAGCCAGAGAAGGAGAGAAGACTGATTATTGTAGGGTGTTCCCACAAGCCATGCATTCATAATGGCCAAGTGTACTCTACAGTATGTGTGTGCATGTCAGAGTGGGGACGTATAGGCATCAAGTTTCACCTGTCAGGTACATTTCCTCTCCCTCTTTGAACATCATGTTACAGCGGGAGCATCGAGCGCAGGTCGGATGGTAATGTTTCCCTCCCGCCTGTGAGGGGGAGAGAAGAATTGGTGTGACTGAACATAAAGTATCATCATAAACTGTTTCACAGAGTGAAGGCTAATCTACAAAATGCGCCCCCACCTTGAGCAGGTTGTTATCTCCGTATGCGTGCTACGGTACATCCCCTGACCACCAATAGCAGGTACGATTAAGTCATTTATTGATGATCAAAACAGAAAGATGTACAAGGCTTGCAGTTGCTGAATAGACATTCGAGGCGTTGTTGGGAAGCTACGACAGGGAAATCCGCCGTAGTACCCGGGCACGACAGACCCCCAAAAGCTTCTAGTTACGTGAGAGCATTGGCTGATCTGAGGTCTTGAGATCTGAATGAGTGTGATGATGGTATGTTTGGGAGGATCAG
>NC_060168.1:11209765-11240737 GCF_021292245.1 Micropterus dolomieu
AGCGAGGAGCCACGGCACCACTCCTCGAACGGGAACTGGCAGCCAGGCAAGGCTTGGTAGGTACCAGAGAGTTAAGAGCACTGGATGAATAATGTAGAGCCACACAATGACAGGCTAGATTATGAATGTTGCAGTAAAACCCGGACCCTAGTGTAGACACAGAGGACAAGGGGAGGAAGGACAGGAGGCACATGACAGCAACAGATCACGGAACACCTAGTGCGCGTCAACTTCAAATGGCCTTACTGACAGCTAAGGGACGGGTTCTTAAAAAGTCTTGGAGAGCCATGCGGTCTGCCTTGCGAATCAGCCGGTGATAACTTGTAAACAAAGTGACACAGGCATGCACATGACTCCACAGCTGACCAGCAAGCGTACAGGGAAAGCCCTGATTCAGCTGACAGAGGATCAGGGTCACACTCAGCTGACACAAGGTCAGCTTAGCATCATGGTAGCCCCCGGGCCAGTCTAGAGTAAGTATGACAGAAGCCCTCAGGCTGTCAGACTTATTTGTCATCATGTGCTGCATCACAGTGAGCTAAACTCCACCAGACCAACAGCAGTTCAGGTCAGAGACCTCTACCTCAAGGGTCTCCTGCTCCTGCAGTCAATGTGCTAGAACTAACAGGTTGACTTTTATGAAGAGGCAACAGCTGACGAGCCTGGGTGGTCTCCCAAGAGAGGTCAAATGTGCTACTGGTGGTGGTGAAGGAGGATAAGGAAGGCAAGAGGACGACGAAAGAGGAGTGACAGAGAAGAGAAGCAGACACTGGGAAGGCCCAAGCAACAGCTGTTATTTGGATGAAGAATCCCTAAAATGTTCCTCTATGGGTGAACTCAGGGCAAATGCTACTTTGACCTCCAGATATACTTAGCTCTCCTATCCTCTCCAAACCTGCTCCAAATATACAATAAGAGCTTGGTTCATATGATTTTCAGAGGCATGTTTCATATCATTTCCATCCCCCTTGGTGTATATCTTATTAAAGTTGGCACTTTCTATAGCTTCTACCATCACATACATGCTACTATTGCATTGCTTAATGGTAGTTCAAATCTCTGCTCTCATTTATAGGCATTGTCCTTGTGCTTCAAGTGGAGAGATAAAGCGCGCAAGAATGGACTTACCACTGGAACTCATGATGCCCAATGTGTTCTTATCTGAAACAAAGCTTCTTCGTCGAGAATAATCCCATAAAGCGAGAGGAAATCTTCAGATCAGGACAGTTTACTCCTTCCTAATGGTGTAGTTATAAAAAAAACAACAACTGAACATCCAGTGAACGTAAACGATGCTCCTCACTCTCCGCAACACTGCCTCCAGTTAATTTCTGAGAAGGAAGACAGAGCCAGAAAGAGAGGCACAAAAATGCAATAGAAAAGGGGGAAAAATAAAGAGAGGTTATTTCCAGTGATGATTTAATCCAAATAAAGCTCCTGTTCTTGCTGTGTGGGAATTTCGGTTGAGTTGGGTTTTTTTTTTCTCTCTCCCCAAAGAGAAACAGCTGCCAGTTACAACACAATGCCGCTCAATCGGATTCCACCTTCACATTTTCGCTCCTGGCTGATTCCAGCTCCGCTCCCTGGCGGTGTGCTGCTGCTGTCACCGCGCGCCTCTCACACACTGTCAACACAGCCACGGCGCACCTGTTCCGGCCGGTACTTTCAAAATAAAGTGACTCTTTTGTGAAGCGATTTACTGTGTCTATGCATTCAAATCATTTGCCTACTTATCGTAGCCCGCACACCTTAATGCCAAACACCTTAATCTAAATCAAGTGTTGATTAAGATCCCTTAATGTGTCCATTTATCTGAAAGTATCAAATTCTTAACTAACTATTTAAATAGATTTTAAGGGTTACACAACTTTTCCCTTAACTTGCACATTGACTTGATATATTTGAAACACCTATTAATTCCAGGTAGCCTATTATTAGGGTATAAGGGCTTATAAAAAGACTAAAACAAAACCCCTTATAAACAACTTAATTTCAATAGCTCTTTCGATATAAATGAGATTATCTCACACCAAACACGCTGTATACCGTAGAACAATGGTTCTCTAACTTTTTCACATCAAGGACCCCTAACCTGACACAAATTAGACCCCAGACCCCATTTGATTTGATTTATGAAACCCATGATCAAAATAGCCATATATTCTATGTACTTTTTGTGTTTTGTGTTACTTATGGATGGAATTATAACGAAAGTAAATAATTCCCATTTTTGCAGGTGACATGGAACCCCCTCAACGATCCATTGGGGGTCTCTGGACCCCACTTTGAGAACCACTGCTGTAGAACATATTCCTGTATAAAAGTGACATTAAGCAGCCTACTTGATGTCGCTTGGCTCTAGAGGCCGATTAACAATTAACAAAATGTCTATGATTGCATTATTTAAGCAACGATGCTTTATTTCCGGTATTGCTCTGCCTCTTTGCGGGGGACTTGACTGCTCTCATGCTCATCCTGGGTGAAGCGACGTCACTCTGGGCCGCCGTGAACTCTATGGGGAAACTATAGTATCCATCACACTGAAAGAAGTGTTAAGAGTTCAAAAGTCATTATTCTCAGTCATAATTCATTTTTCACACGAGTAGGTAAGGGCTGAGACAGAGAGTCACAACGTCTGAAGCATTTTAAATTAATTTAAGAATTAGTGGAGTCATTTTGAAATTGGGCAGAACAATACGGATCACTAATCTTTCAAGAGAGCATTTGAAGCAAATCGATTCAAAGACTCTGGGGAGGCTTTATGAAACGACTTGTTGGGTGTTTTGTTTTTTTGCAGCTAGTCAAGGCTTGTTGCTAAAACTGTTATGACACCGCCCTCTTCTGGAAAGTCGACGTAAGCAAATTAGTTAATTGGATTATTTACGGAGTAGCTGTTGTTGTGGAGAGGTTAATTGTTAAACTGTTGACGCACATAGTCTATTTTCATAGTTGTGAAATCACAGTAATTGCCCTAAATGGCACGTAAACTTGTGGCAGACGCTTGAGTTGGCCCCAACACTTTGACTTTGTATGATGACTAGCAGAACTGTTGTGCAGTCTGACTCAGCCTTGTGTTTGCATTCAATAGGTTCAGTGGTATTCATGTAGAAAGATCTCCATCTAATGGCGAAACACCCAACTGCTGTTTTCCAAGCAGCCTCAGTCATTAGTCAACTTAAACCACCTTAAAAATCAGCTGAAGTTGGTCAAATGCAACAAGTCAACGGCTTCATAAAAAATAAAGGACTAAACGACTACAGAGAAAACAATTAAAACTTATTAGACTTTAAAACAGAAGAAAATTACTATTTAAAGCAGGAACAAACAGGCAGTTGAAGTGCATTTCAGTACCTCACTGTTGTAGAGGGTCAGGTCTGACTGTGTAGATAATTTTTTTGGTATATAAGGTCATTGTGTGTGTATTTGTGTGCTGTTTTTATTAAAGTAACCAACTGCCTTGTGCCATGTCCTGAGGAAGCCCTGGTTCTGGAGGAAGCTGGACAATGGCGGGATGTGAGAGGCGCCTCTCTCTCTCTTTCTCTCTCTGCCCCCTACAGTCTTTGGTTCTGGAGTTGAATGGTTTTACATGATGTTCTCTCTTTGTCTTTTAATCTTTGTAAAACAACATGGAGGTAATCGCTGAAAGAGAAATGGATTACAAATGATTAAAAACAATGTAGAAACTCCTTAATCGTGCGCTGCCATGGTGGCAGAGAGAGTTTGTACCATGTAACCTCAGTGTCCCAAATTTGAATCCTCTTTTTTTTTCATTTGTCCAGCAAACTCACATTGTAAGCTTGTAGCAGGATTTGTGTTCACATTTATATAAAGAACTCTTAATGTTGCGTGTATGGTAAATCAAATACGACATGCCGTATTTTTAGTGTCCTGGACTCCCTGGAGTGATTTTATAAGTTTACTGCATCATGTACTGACCTGGCCCAGGTCAACGCTGATTATGATCAGTATCAGAGGTATATGTGTGGGTGTGACACTATGTAGGTGGGTGCCCTGTGTGCTTGACGTGTGCCGGGTGCTGATTGTGCTCCTGTGTCAATCCTGGTTTGTGCTTTTGTCCTCCAAACTGATGGGGAAGAAAAACAGGAAGCTGGCCTTCCTGTACACTGAAGTCAGAGGGGAAGGAGGCCGTCAGGTCAACGCAGTGTTGTCACTGTCTGCAAAGGTGCCAGTGCCCCCTAATCTACAATAAAGGCAAACATCCCGTGATATGTGTTATTACTGGAATGAACCTGCACACTGCTGACATCACTCTGGGCCTGCTGATGTAAACAGTTTCCTTAATGAAGCTGCAATACTAAAATTCTAATTCTGCTTTTTATGAGCTGCTAAACATATGATCATGTTTGACTTGCGGTCCCATATTATTGCCACATTGTATGGCCTAATCATCCACTCTGCATTTTTCTGTTGGAGGTAATGTGTCTTTTGTTTGTCAGACACACTTGGACCATGTGTCCACTATCAGTAGCTCTGATCAGCAGAATGCAGCATTCTCCGCTAATCCTCACAATCCTTGCTCTTTGTCCAACCACATGGCCAAGGGAAAGTACACACATAGACAGACACACACAGTCACACAATCTACCATCCAGCCACCCTGTAACACTACGCTGCTATCTCCACCCATTCCTGTCTTTTCTTATTTGTTGCTATACACCCACATTCCCTCTGTTTCTATGCCTCTCTCACGCACACACACACACACACACACACACACACACACACACACACACACACACACACACAAACACATACTTTTGCAAACAGAGCAGAATAAATGGCCTGTGTCCTGCAGCCTTGCATAGCCAATTGCATGATCACATGTGCAGTGCAGGGCTGATATCCTGTGTTCAGGGTGACTTTGTCATGTTACACTGGGGGCTGGGGATACACAATCAACTCCAGAGTTTATATTTAACTAAGCAGTGAAAAAAACACTCAAGGAACCAATGCAACGCTGGCCTGGGGATTGTTATCTCCTCTTACACAGATAGGGACAGACATGACCCAGAAAGGGGAAAAGTGTCAGTGATAAAGAGAGGTCACTTTGCATTGTCATGCAGCACATGAGGGTAAATACTTCAGTTCATTTCATTTCCAGGCAATACAGTACACTTTGTGGAATTCTGGAAGTGTGCGTGAAGTGATACCTCTATACCTCTGGAATGAAGACGAGTGATTTCTCAGGTATGGACTCAACGATTGTACAAACCAGCTGATCTTTTGTTTCTTTAACCTGCTGTCATCTTCCGACTGGGTGGGTCAACCCAAACTGGTGTGACTGGTGTTGTAGAATGAGGAAATAGACTGCGCTTCTTATCTTATTATACTTTCAATTTTAAATAAGAAAAGGTGTCACAAAGTTGCCAGGGTTTAATAGCTTTTATGATACATTATACATAAAATTATGTATAAATATTATATATAAAATAATAACCTGCCCTCTTTTCCACTGTGAGAAGATAGAGAGAGAGAGTGCGTGTGTGTGTGTAGGGGGGGCTGTACCCTTGTATCTAAGAAATGATGGGTGGAGTTAACAGCAAAAAAAACAACTTCCTCAGTCAGTGACATGCCGTCTGGGAAAGCCTCTGTAGTGCTCAAAGGCACACACACTCACTCTCAGTGACTTACACACTTGTACTTCCTTTTTCTGTTTTTCCTCTCCTGTGCATTTGGGCTGACAGTGGAGAATGACGGCAGTTTTGGCAGCTGTCATGAGACGCAATTCACCGGTTAAATGGTGAAACCGCACAAACAGATACATAGATACAGACCCTTTCTGCCACACACATGAGGAATGAATTGAGAGAGGAGAGCTGGCAGCAACACAGAGGTAAGAGTTGTTTTTAATACGTCTAACTGCTCTGTATGTCTCCCTATGTCATAAACTTTCTTCTGCTTAGCAGTTTTAACACTGCTGCACTTTGTACTTAGTCACATAACCAAGTTGTTGTCAGTCCACAGGGTATAGGATGGACAGTGGAGCTTTAAATGGACTGTAACTGTATTGTAGTGATTGCAGTTTCTCAATCCGTTCACTAGTGGCTTGATCTTGTATGCAGAAAGTATTTGTATGTCTCTATTCTATTTCTAATAAATGAAAGAACGTCAGAGTGTGGAAATGAAAACAATCTATCCACAATGCCGGAAGAATTTGTAACTATACTTAAAGAAAGTTTCAGTTTTGTTCAAATGCTGCTATGCAACAGTGTGGGAATCTCCCTGCAGGGAGCTCTGTCCTGGACACACAGGCATGTGAGTGAGCTAACAGGGGGTTAGTCTAAACTTAGAGATCATAGCACCTGTCTCATATTACTCTCCGCTAACTGCTGTACCACATTTTCCAAATCTACAAACCCAGATTGTACATACACAGTCACAAACACCGCACACAACCCCGGCTTGGCATACATTTGAACACAGCCAAATACTGCTGACACCATATGTTTGTTATTAGTGTGAATGCTATCGTCATGGACTGCTGAGTGTCACGATTGCAGTTGAGGCATTTGCTGTGTGGAGATTATAATGTAATTTATGGTATGTTGTCATCGTATATGTCAATCCCTGTCATTACAGGCAATGCATACTGTTTTTGCGGCATAACATGCCTATAATCACATGCGTTGTTTATACAAGAGTTTATGTAATGCTGTCTACGCTGTGCAATGTGCAGTCATTCAGAGGAGGGAGGGTTTTGACTCTCCAGCTATGAGGAAACAACAAACAATATCTTGATCAACCGGTGTGCAGTAAAGAGGATAATGATTGACATACAGTATCACCAGAAATCAGGTTCCATTGTTTGACATTTTTTGTACGTTTTAAAGTGTGCTTCACTGGAGACAACTGCTGCCCCCTGTGCACTATTTGGTGCTAACAAAGTCCTAGCATGTGACCGTGCATATCAGCCTTGAGCAGTCAGCGTTTATTAGATTAGACAGAATCTGTTTCACTATGAGAAACAAGCAGGGGAGCCTAAATAGAGTCAGTATATGCCTTGACATGCCTTCGGCCTGTTTACCTGCTCTCTGCCTCACAAGACACACACAAAAATTCAACCATGACCATTCAGCCTCATAAACAACATTAAAAGACTGGTCTCAGACACGGGTATCTGCATCCTCGTCTCAAGCATGTCCATGCAGTGGAATGATCAAGGCACAAAGGGGGAATAAACTTTATGTATTTGTTGACAGTGATCAGTGATCATATCCAGTGGTAGCTGACAGAAATCTCATGATGCATCACTGTTACAGCATCTCAATGTTTCCGTCACAACATCTAATCAGTTGGTTTGCCCTCTTGCTGTGTGTACTTAGCCGCGATATGTCGGTCGTGAACAAGTCGGCTCTATGAGCAGGCTCTTTTAAGTGAGCAATGGAAGCCAGCCCCTGTCTGAGAGAGATGATTTTGCCTCCGCCTCAGTGTATTGCAGATCAAGTATCTGGCATATTTCTTTTTTTGCAACAAATAAGAATGTAACTTAGGCAGTGACCAGCAGAAGTGGTACTAAATGAAGAGGCGTTTGGGAGCCGAAAGAGCCGGCTCTTGGAAATGAACGGTGCCATAAGATCCTTCTCCTGTCAAAGAGCCATAATTCCTGTTACACCCCACCCTTTGGTGGCTACATGGGGCGAACACTCCACCGCTGACCCGAACTTAGCACAGATAAACGCCCTTAAAACAAACAAATCAGTGGAATTAATTAACATGAGACAATAAATCAAGACCACCGAACACAAGAACATAACACAAAATGCCCCAGCTGAGAGGCAGTAAGACCAGCAGTCCCAAATCAAAACACAGGAGCTTTTGAAGAACGCCTTCCAAGGCCAGGTGGACCTCGTTCAGCAATTGGCTGGAGCACTCCTGGAGCAGAACAACAGGACAGAAAAGAACATGGACACAGCACAGGGAACACATGCAGCTGTAACAGTTCCCATCACTAGTAATTAGTAGTGTATAGTATTCGTAGACCGGTCATCAATTTTCATGTTTCAAAATCTCTTACATGGCATCCAGTCTGAGAATTGTAGCATTACACATTATGCAAGGTGTTGCAAACTTGAGGTGTGGAGTTTATTAGACAGGGAGGGTCTAATGAAAGATGCTATCAAGTAGCATTATGGGAAATAGGATTTTGGGGGCATTACTCATACTGGATCATATCTCGGCCTTACTACTGCATTTTAGCTGATTTTTAATCTTTATTTAATTTGTTTTTTTCCCAAACCAAGCAAGCAACCTTACGGAGGTGCAATACTAAATTGCTGGAGAAATCCCTTTTCATACCAGTGAAGTGAATGTAACTAAGTACATTTACTCAAGTACTCTACTTAAGTGCAATTTTGGTGTACTTGTACTTTACATGAGTATTTCTATTTTATTCTACCTTCTACTTCTACTCCACAACAGTTTGGAGGCAAATATTGTCTTGAAATGGACAATTCAGCAAAATCTGAACACTTTAAGTTTACATTTACCTGAGCGTAGGCTACAGCTCCTGAGCAGAAATATGTGGGGAAACACTGATAGTGACATCCTCGTGAAAATCTAAAAGCAATGTCTCAACTACTTTCAACTGACTACTACTTCAACTTTCTGACTACAGTATTTCGTTCTAAACTGGAGTATTCATGCAAATTCATTTTCATTTCCTTTTACATGTACTTTAACATAGCTTGAAATTCAGCATGCATTACAGCAAGAAAAAAGCAGTTTTATTCAGAAGTACAACTTTATTTTATCATCAGCAATCTGTCCACTTGATAACATGCTGGTTCAGTTTGATTCAAGCTTTATGGTTGTGGGAAAAAGTTCTGTAATATTTCAGAACATACACTTTCCCTTAATAGACAATTATGTTCCAATACTCTTCCTATACTGACTTATGATGTAAATTAGATAAGTGACTATATAGGCTAGCTACACTAATGTTGTATTAGCCTGTTCTAATTCATAACATTATTATATTTTAAAATATATTACAGTATTATTTGAATTAAGTAGTATTTAGTATGTTGGATTTTATCCAACTTTATTTATCCTATTTTATAGTAACATGCTTTCTCTTGTTGCCCCTCATCAGTGAGATCATGGTATTCCCAGTACAATATTGTAAGAACTGTTTGATTGATATGGCAGCTATCCTCTTGTATTTATTGCAGAAATCATTCTGTGCATCCTACTGAGAGTTTCTCTCTAGAAAGACATTTGTTTGCCAGTTTGCTTCTACAGGTTGTAATACATTATCATGGCACACCAAGATCAGAAGCAACACATACCCAACATAACTTTAAAATCGGTCGCTATCGGGGCATTTTGTTACCGACTGAGTGAACATGTTGTCAGTTTTATTTTACTCCTCTTTTAACAAACGCTTAAAGAAATCCCCAGTCTAAAGGGAGACACTGGGTCACATGAGGTCAGTGATTTTGACTGAATGGAGCCTTGAACAGTCAAATTCGCCATCGATATCCTCACCCTCCAATCTCCATACTGGATCTCTATTCTCTTCTTCACGGTGACTTTACAGTGTAGGTAATGAGAGCAGAGTTGTGTTGAAGTGTGTGATGTGGATAAAGTGTTGTTCAACCTATGCCACTGGGCAACTCTCACCCCCCTGGCTGTGACCTTGCAGCCTGTGTCCCTGTGTGGCATTGCCTTACAGTGGCTCAGCAGTACATTCTCCCAGCAACACACACAAAAAGACACACACATTGTCTTTGTGGTACACATTCTGTGCATATTTTCACTGACCCGGACACACATATGGGGAACACATAGGGAAACTCTCACTGAGGCCTGCCACCCACCGACACACACACACACACACACACACACACATACTCATACCAATCGCACAGAGTGCTTTGTGCATTCACTGACTGACTGGGCAGCTACTGGAGAGAGAGAGAGACACTGGTGGGAGGAGGGAGATGGAGACAGCAAGAGACAGAGGGATTAAAAAGAGAAGCAGACCCAGACAGATAGAGAAGAAGAAGAGATAAGGCTTGCAGGGGGACAGAAGAGACACATCCAGTAAACACTTAGAGGTGGGAAGACAAAGAAGAGTGGACAGGGCAGGAAAGGGAATACAGAAATAGGAAGAGAAACAGGGCTTGTCCAACAGAGAGGAAGAGAGTTAGTTGTTGTTAAAGAGGCTGGGAGGAACTGATGGGATGGCATTGATCTCTGGGAGCTGCCGGCTCATGGGCCGGATGGCGTCTTGTTGCTGCAGACCGCTGCTCAACTCCTCTTGCTGTGGACCGTTCATCAAAGTCTGCTTCTCCTCCTTCACAGGTCTGTCCCAGCCCACTCTCTGTGCTACTACTGTACCGTCATGAGACGGACTGCTACATTCAGATAGACAGGAGCATAGGTCCATACACAACATGGGTAACACACTTAGCCAAGAAGGTAAACAGGGCATGGTATGCTTCTGTACTGTAGCAGCATGACTTTGCTTGTGTTGACTCAAGCAGTCCTGTTGGTGCTAACTGTGCTCTGTGTTGTAGGATGGAAAAGAATAGGCTGTTGTCCTCTTTGGCCTACTGTCATGTTGCATTGTGTGCGAAGTTGTGCACCCCATTGTGTTGTTGTGAATGCTTTGCATCAAGATAATACTGTTCTGTTTCGTTTTTGCACTGACAAAGCATGGAAGAAAAGTAACATTTTAATCAAAATGATTACTTTGTTTGTCATTATTTGGTTAACGGTATCTTCCTTTTTGTCTGACTGTATGTTTGAGAACACGTGACCACACTAACTGGTGGAGGAGCTAGGAGCAGGGCAGCTGTGTGAGCCTGGAGGTTTTTCTGATGTCAATGCAGCTGTGTGTCCATGCCGGGACTGTTTGTGTTCAACGTCATTGCCCCAAACCCTGATAACTCCTCAGACTAACCAGTGGCTTGGACTTGGCATTTCCAATATAAACTGCCTCACCCATCTCCCCCAGTGACATTAACCCTGTGACAGACGCGAGAGTGGTAGCAATCTTCTCTTCTAACTCTTGGCAAGAAAGCGAATATGTGTATAGCTCAAACTGACAAACTATTCCTTTAAGATGCATTGATATGATGTTTGAAATGTATAAACATTTTTGAAAAAGACGATCATTAATTGACTAAAACTGAGCAAAAGGGGACAAAATGTAATTTTTCTGGTTCAGGTCAATTAATTGATTTGTTAACCTATTTACAGATATCTCACCTGCTGAGCTGGATGCCCTTTGGAGGGAACCACCATATACTCTTGGGGGAACAAATGAACACTTCTCAGGAAATGACATTATGACAGAAGGTAGACTATTGTGCACATTTATTAATCTGAAATCATATTATTATATTCATTTTTACTGTATTAGTTTGAAGCACAAACATCATGGGGCTCATTTGGGCTGTGCTGATGTCTGTGTGGTAAAACTGAGGAAGTGTTTGGGACAGCCTCCCTGCACAATGGAACAAATCAGCGGAAGCCCGTCACCATTTTACTGCAATAGCCAGCTGTTATACGTGTCCCTCTGGCTGATGTTTACATCTTTTGACACTATTAAGATCCTGTTTATGTGCTCACATAAAGCTAACTTACTAACTACTCAAAGTCGGTGATTCCCAAGGTGCACTTGTGCAGTTGCCAGGGGGTTTTGTGGGAAAAGCGTGGAGTAGCTCAACCAATTAAAAAAATGTAAAAAATGTACATGTTTATCCACATATTGAGTAAGCTGTAACACCTGAATTAAAGCAATAAAGTTAGAAAGTAATAACGTTAGACAAACAGTTGAAATAGTGAGCTATTTGGGAGAAATGGCTGAAACGTCTAGCTTCTGCGACCCGTATACTGTAGTATGAATGCAAACTTCATCAAATCAACCTAAATTGACAGTTCAGTTACTTGGCTTAGGACCAAAATACACCTCTGACTATCTTTTATTGACTATTATTAACCTTCTCGGCTTCTCAGATCATCACCTAACTGTTCCCAGAGTGCAAACTAAACACGGAGAAGCGACATTTAGTTACTGTGAACCACAGAGCTTGCACCAAATTTGCACCAACCTCCTTTAAATCCAGTTTTAAAACTTCTATGCTCTGCAATGCCTTTGACTGAACTTTAAATTCATTTTTATTTATGTTATGTCTCTGTTCTTACATTTTTAATTTCCTTTTCTAATTTCCTGTCTTTTCTGTAATTCTGTTAATTTCCTTTTTTTTGTTTTTAATACATTATGTAAAACACTTTTCTTTGTGTATGAAATGTGTCTTTGTGTAAAAAATGACCTTGCCTTGCCTATAAAAGACATATTGTAACAATATCTTCTTTTATATAATTAATAGTTAAATAACGTCAAGTTTAAATGTGATTAAAATGAACACATTTGGAATATATGACAGGTGAAGGAATATTTGAGTTTGTTGAGGGCTGTTGTGGTAGACTACATCTGGCAACAAAGATTGGGAACCACTGCTCTAATTCAGATGTTCAGCCTGTACCATATTACTACTCACTGACCACAAATGTATTTTCTTAAATGGCAAAACAGTGATTTCCATCTTGTGTCATCTGGTAACATTTCCAGCAAAATATCCACAATTCCATGCTTTGTAATTGCAGCTCGCTTTGTACAGCCCTATTGATGACCCTTTTGATAAAAGTCTTTCCACATACTAGACACAAGTCTTTATCACACAAAAACCCTAAATACAACATCCTGCTTAGGAAACACTGGCTTAACCAACAATGGATTGAGTTTTCCAGCTTAGAGTGCATAAAGAAAAGTCATGTATGCGCTTCTTTTTGGCATTGAATCAGAAAGATGACAATCTACACCTGATCTAGCAGCATTTTTCCCCTGACTTTGTTTCTCCTTTAGGTGCAGGTGAAGAGGAGGACGGTCCCCTGGTGGAATCAGGTGAAGGAGGGGTGGAGCCGGAGAGCTACTGGAAGAAGAAAGAGGCCTTCCTTAGAGGGAGTACTGTGTCCCTTGGAGAGAAATTCTCCTCAGGTACATTAAATGATGCTTTCGCCATAGTCCATTGCCTAACTTGTAGTATGCTTCTACTGAAAAACTAGCTTTCACTTTAGCCAATCTAAACTACTCGTCTTTTATAAACATTCCCATGCATATTATATTTATGCATACTGATGATGCACATTTCCCTGTCCACTAATGTTTTACTAACTCTGCAGTTTAGCTCCATCCATCACATTCCCCCCAGGTTCTTCCTCTCAAATGGATTTAAATTGCCACACTGAGAGTCCAATAAGATGCCTTAATAGCTTTGTTATTCCTCCAGGGAATTACATTGTGCTCACTGAGCATCTTGCTGAAACATGAGCTCTCGTAGAAATCTTTAATGAACTCTTGGAAAGTTTTGTCTCTCCTGCTTTTAGAGATCAGACTGTCTCAGTATTAGTTTGGTGTTCCTTTTAGTCAGTGACTACACCCCAAAATACAGTATACAGCCATTTATTTGTGCAAGTGTGATAAATTAGCATAAAGATTATGAATACATTAATGTTTATTTCGTTACTGGTTAATTCTGGCAGACAATGGATGATGCGTCCTCTCTCCTGTTCTCTAAGCTCATTTTTCCTTTAAGCTTATTTGCATTGGATTTGTTTATATTCCATCGTATTCCACTAGAAGAAACAATCGAGCCCAAGAGTGATTACCACAGCAATCACCTTGTATCTTGCCTAGAAATTGTGCTGCTGTTCACTGGTCGGAGGCGCTCCAGTGTGGGTCCTGACCGGGCCCTGCAGGAGGCGCTGCGCACCCGGCTCCGAGTGGTGGAGAGCAACAGCCAGGACGTCATCCAGCTCTTTAAAGTGAGTGACAGTCAGACCTGACTATGCAGATATTTCAGTGGCAGTACTCCACTACTCAAACCTTCTAACATCATATTGAAATATAAGGTCCTTCATGATGTGATAAGAGTCCATTTAATGCAATATGATGTATTATTCTATGTATGCATTGTACACTTTATGGCCATGGATGGTGGATGGATGTTCTGTTACTGAAACATGAGACTTTGTCTCTACAGGACTTGTCTGCACGCTTGGTGTCTGTCTGCGCTGAGAAGGATAGCTTCGTGCTCACATTCAAGACTGTGGAGGAAATCTGGAAGTTTTCAACTTACCTAGCATTAGGTAAAAAACGATGATGTTTAATATCTTAAAGGCCCTGAAAACATATTTCCTCAATCAGGTCCTACAGCAACATATATTTATATTCCAAATTTAACACATGAATGGCTTTTTATTTTAGCCTTTTTCCTATTAGTGGAATTATTGTACTGTATAAGAAGGTTTTGTTGTTGAGGATGCAGTGATATTAGCATAAGGAGTACCAGTAGTATTTGTTTCTCAGTTGCATGTTCTGTGTCACAGGTTATGTTGCTCGCTGCTTGGAAAATTTCCTGTGTGATCAGTCCATCTGGCTGGATCCAGTGTTGCTCAATGACCTGGAGATCAATGTGACAGTGGACGAGGAACATCTGGCCACCCTCTACCTGGGACTTTTACTACAGGAGGGTCAGTAATGTCATGTTATGGATGCTCAGTGTGCCTTTTATTTTAACAGTTTTGTTATTAAAACAAATGTTAAGAGTGTGACAATTATGATCTGTCAAATTACGTATGGTCTTCTAAGCATTGTAAACAGGAATGAAATCTAGTTTATGAATCTGTAATCCAAAATTTACACCGTGGTAGTTAAAACTGTACTTTCCTCCAAACTCTAAATTGAACAGTATGCTTTGCCATTGATTCAAGATGAACACATACTACATACACCACAGTATATGAGATTTTCTTCCCTGAATATTCAAGGTGCCTTTTGTCAGAAGTGTCTTGAATATCACTGTAATTATACATCACTGTAATTATATCTCACCTAACCACAGCTGCTATTTGATCCCATTACTTTAAATCCATTTTAACTGACCCCAATTAACCCTACGAAGCCTGAGGAATATGCTGCCACACATGACTTTGTACAAATTGTAGCATTGGACGGCTTATTGTTATTAGAAGAACTTACGTGCCTTGCTGTGAACAGCCAATGTCTAAAGTATAATGAACTTCTAATTACAAGTCAGAATTATGTTCTCATTTCTATTTATGGTCAGAGCTTCCATATTGTACAAGTGAATTATGTTAGAACTGGACATCACTGAATTGTAGCAATTTCTGTATGCACTATGAAATAAGTCTGATAAAGCAAATGAATTACACCACTTCCCTCCAAGAAACTATATTGATTTCTTCTGACCTGGTCTAAACAGACTTTCTCCTGAACACTCCCCCAGGCAAAAAGCTTCCCGGGAATGTATAATAAGACTGCAGTGCTGAGAATTACATTAACATAATAGGGGGAGATATAGCATCCATAATTTGTCAGTGACTGAATGGGGGTGTGCTGGCTGAAGCACATTTACTGATCTTTAGCTTAATTTTTCATCAACAACAAAATTGCTGACTGAAAACACTTTGCATGTCTGGACTCACAAATTTGTACTGTACACTTGTTCATGTGGGGGTGTGGAGAGTTTGAAGCTGTCTACTAAAGAATCATTCACCCTGCAGGATCCTTCTTTGCGAAGGCACTATTCACAAGAAGTGAGCAGGATGAGGAAGATGAAGAGCGGCTATCATTCAAAAAGAATGACTTGCTGATGGTGAAGGACACAGGGCAGGACAACATGTGGGAGGGCACCATGCTCTCCACAGGAAACCACGGCCTGGTGCCATTTAATGCCATGCAACCGCTGCCTTACCCCTTTTACCAGTGAGTCACTCTGCGTTCCTCAAATTAGCCACTTCTGTTACAAATTCCAAAGCAAAGTCTCATTAACACGTTCTGCCGTCAAAACATTTTTCACATGAACTGGCATGGTTTTGTTAAACCGTACTTTCTGTTTGGTCAGGTGGTTCCTGAGGAGGTACCCGGGCAATGCTGGATGTTCGCCAACAGAAAAGGAAGCCTTTGAACATTCTATTGGTAAAGCCACTGCGCATATAACATATGTTCACACAAACAGACAACAAAAAGTACAGTGTTGTATTCTCACTGAACTCAGGCACAGATACTCAAATCCAACTCCCCCAATGGGAAGCTGAGATGAATTGGCTGAAAGCACCACGAAGACTACACAACTGGTAAATTTTACCAATTAAACCATGAAATGAAAAATGAAAGATTCAGCAATCACATCATTTTACTTTAAAGTAGCTATAACTGAAATTTATTTATATTTACAATGTATCAAATGACAATGTGACTATGTGAAAAGGTTCGCTTGTAGAGATTAACCTACAGAGAATTATCACCAAAATCTGCAAAACTCCGCTTTACTGAGCATTATAGTTTCAGGTCATTGTTTTGCTGTCCAAACCACAGTTTTACTGTTTTGGTTCACACTCACCGCTCTCATAGCGTTTTTTTGGGACACAACCCACAACTGTTTTCAGTGAAAAAGCTCTAAAACCCACTGTGGACTTCCTGCTCTGCACCAAACAGCAGACAGACACAGCTGCTGGTGAACAGACATTAGTAGCTAAAGAGTCAGAGATTTTTCTCAGTAGTTTTTGAAGACCAAATCAGAGTAAGAAGGAGTGTGAATATTGGACTCCAAAGAAATGCTAACGTTGCCTGATGTCTGCTAGATGTGTAAATAAGCAACACTTTATAACAAGACAATATGTAAATGTTGTAAATGTCTTTAAATAGATAGTTGTAGTTGTAGAAGTGTTTGTTTCTGCTTAAATAAGTCAGACACACTCATGGATGCCTTTTTTACGACTCTGCACGCAGGGTGATGGACAAGTATGTTGAATGGTGAGGTATTGGAGCCCTAGGCGAGATTTGAAATTGCCCCTCCCCACACCCTGCCCAATCCTACAAAGTCCACCCCAGGGGTTGGGGTCATCAATTCTCTATCCTGAGTAATTGTTTAAAAAGTTCATCGGCCAAACTCACAGTTTTAGCACTATAGATAAACAGCCAAGTCAATAATCATGGTCCATAATGAAGAAGTGTGATCAGCCTCCACATAGCCTTGTCAACCTCCATGTCATAGCCTAAACTGGGAGACCAAACCTAACCTGGGATCTGGGACTGTCCCCCCATAAACTGTGTGTCAACCCAGATACTATTTTCTTGCATTGTAGTAAATTTATGGGGTAATGCAGGAGTATTGGTTTAGTTTAAATGGTGGAGGGCACAAATAAAGAGGAGGGTCTGGGGTCCTCCCCCAGGAAATTTTAAGCTTTAAAGACTTAATTTCCTGTATTCTGGTGAATATTTCGTCATCAATTTATGGTTCATCTTCATCTATATAAAGGGAAACACAATATTCAGGCGGTGGGTGACAATTCAAAATATTAAAATTTAATAGAATATAATGATAAATTAATTAATTTTAATTCAGTTATAAACTCCTGGACTTTAATAGCTCCTGTGTTTCAGCAGGTTTTCCGCTTCAGAATCTCTCCCAAATATCTGTGTTCTCTGACATGTCCAGAAAAAAATCACAATATTATGAGACTAACATCATCATTTAATGAGAATTTATAATATTTTTAGTTCTATCTGGCCTCTACTCTGCTGTGCATTACATTATTGATCAACTATCCTCTTTAGACCATTTGATCAATACAGTTTGGGACTGCATGCTGCATGTGAAACTGAAACCAAAAATCTCACCACAAATCCACACGTTAACTTCAGCAGCTCCAGAGTTAGCTTCAGAGTAGAAAACTTTCTCTTGCGGCGCCCCCTGACATTTTGCACCCTAGGCGACCGCCTACACCACGGGCGGTCCTGTTCCTGGATGTCTTTTGTATGAGATCAAGTAAAAGATCCTCACATGTAGTCAGGAAATGCACGCATTCAGACTACACTAGTATCTAATGTAACTTAACCTTACACTGTGTCAGCCATTTTACTGTTTACAAAACAAAGAAGATACTATCAAACTCATCCACTTCTTATTTACCGGAACAATCAGCAGTGCACACCCACAATGGATCAATACTAACATGATTATACTTATAAAGCTCCATCCTGAATGCATTTATGAAACACCTTTCAACTTTTAAAATGTTTCATATTCTGTCAATTTCATACCATCAGTAATCAGTCAGTGTTCTCACATATTGACCTCAATACTAAATCTCATACTCCTCATCAATTACCTCAGTGATAGGTTCCTGTGTAGCATTGGTTGACTACAGTCCAGTGGGCCAAGATGAGCTTCAGCTGAGTGAAGGTGACATTGTGGAGATCCAGGGTCTATTAGTCCGAGGCCTGGCTGTGTTTATAGGAACACACACTTCCACGGGTCACACTGGTTTCGTACACAAGGCCCATGTCAAGCCTCTGGACACCATACCCCTGTAAGTTTTTTTTTTGTTATATAATGCATGGCGTGACTTGAACTTTACTGGTCTGATGATGTGCGTCATTTCAGCTTTAAAGCCCTTTATCTTGTTCAAATCCTCACGAGTTACCTTGTTTGTTGTGTTGTGCTAATCTTTTATTTAGTGTATCTGCAGTCTGGACAGGGTAGGTAGGGTGAGGAGGCTGGGGAGACAGCAGAAGGGATAATGCTGCCTTTGTTTCACTTGCACAGAGACGGACAATTGGTCTTTCTGACCGAGGAGGAGAGGGCCAGTCTGGCTCAAGTTAACCCGTGTAGCTCTGAGCCAAGTGACAGCAGCCTGCTGGAAAGACTTTTCTCGTCCAACATCAGCTCTGTGTACAGACTAGGTAAAGGAACGACTGGGGTGATTGAGAGATATTGTACTCTTTGTTGGTTAGGGGAAGGGGAGGGGTTGTGCCACAGAGCCATAACTGAAGTATAGTTGGTTTGGCTCCTTGTTTGTTTCTTAAATAATGGCACTGTAAGTGATTCATTCTGTGAAATACATTTAATTTTGTATCCCCAACTGGAAAATTGAGGCTTCAATTGATTTACCTTGTGTGTCTCCAGACAGACTGGATGAGACTGACTTCATGTACATCAGGAATCGGCCAAAACACGGTGATGCTTTACAATATATTGTGGAAATCAGCTGTTAATGAGCTTAGTGCATTCAAACCGCTGTAAAAACTAAATGTGTTTATCAACATCCTCGCTCTGATATACTAAACTACTATATCTGTCTTCTTCCCAGATCATAATATTCCTACAAGTACCCGTCAGAGCGTTATGTCAGAGAGAAGTGGAGGGACACCACCGTACCACTCCTCTCCCCGCCCCTCTTTCTCTCACTCCTATCCTCGTCTGTCCCTCTATCACTCCCACAGTCCTCTGCCACACGACGGAGAGCGCCTGTCATTCACTCTGGAAGACACATTCAGAGAACTGGACGAGTTCCAGGAAGACCCACCTCTCTTCTTGGAGGACAACAGCTGGGAGGCGGAGCAGTCCGAGATCAGTGACCCGACACTGACCCTGCTCAACCGCGAACACTTCCAGGTCAGAGTCCAAGTTTATTCACTGATTTATTTATTACAGGACCAAGCGCAGACAGCTAATAGAAGCAATAACTGTTTTGTCAACATTTTCTGGTCTATTAAACAATCACGATAGCAAAGATGCAAAAGCAGGAAGTGAACATTTTCTCTCTCTCATTTGATTGCATGTTGATTAGACATAGATTAGATTAGAAGTATATAAATGATCAATCAACTCTGAATTTGAATCTTTTCATGTATCAAAAAGTTCTTTGGGGCAATACATGTTTAACAAATATTATGTATCATTTGATGGATTTAGCTGCTGTTTTGATTTTTGTCAGGACTCCAGTCACCACCATGCATGAAAAGACAGATCTTTGGCATGCCTTTAATGTGTCATGACTCATCAACAAAATCCTGCTTACTTTTGGTTGTAATGATTTGCCATATCTAATCTCTATATATAAGTGAGCCATATCTGGGCCTTGGGTTGACCAGTCTTGCTCAAAATGTCCCAGCAGATAAAAAGTTCCTTTACTATTTATGATCATCTTTCTAGCACCACTATCAAACCACGATTCAGGTTGCTCTTTCCTTTTAACATATATCTTTCACTTTTCATTTTATAGGTCAATTTAATCAATTTATGTTGCCATGACTTGAGAAAGACATTATTAGTCAGATGGTAATGGATCAGAAAAGGTTTGACCTGTTGGTTTGAAGACAGTCCACATAAAAATATAACAGCAGTAGGATAATTTACATTTGTGTCTGTCCCATTAACTCTTTTTGCCAAACACATACAGGCTCTTCCTAATTCTATTGTTTGTTGTTTCTTCCAGGAGGACTTCCTGCCCCTGTATGACCTGCAGTATTCCTTCCTGTGGGTGACCTTCGGTGGTAAGACTGATGACAAGCTATCAGGGCACCTAGAGAGCATCAGGGAGTGCGCCAAGAGGATGGGCATGCACTGGGCACATCGACGGGCATGCTTCCTCCTGGGAAGACTTTGTGCCAGGAAGCTAAAGCTCTCCCAGGTTTGTACTTCGTTTCTAGCATTAGTATGTATGTTGTGTGTATGTTAACGTGCTTTATTCTTCCCTAAAGAGACAATTTAAGGCACCACAATATACAGAGCATTATCATTCATATCACAGAACATAATAGTAATAAAATGGTTGCTGTGTTTTTAATGGCGTCTGAAGGGTTATTTGAAGGAATAATACAGTGAAATGAAGTGAACATTATAATAATGTGCAATAGGCATTAAATAAAAGGTTATAATACTTTCATTCTACCTGCTGAGACCTTCTTAAATCGTTGATAAATTGTAATTACAGTCTACATGTGTTTGAAATCAGCTCCTTCACGTGTATGTTTCCTACTCTCCTCAGGCACGCGTGTACTATGAGGAGGCTCTCAGTGTTTGCGTGGACAGTTTCTCTGACACGCCGCTCCTCGTCGCTCTCTTCACAAACCTCACTGCTATCTACCTGAAGCAGCGCATGACAGACAAACTGCCCCAGACTCTGGAGAAGGCCAGCGCCCTGCTCCTCTGTCTACCGTGCCACACCTTCACCTCCACGGAGGAGGTCGAACTGCTCATGCTGCTCTTGAGGAGATCAGTGGTGATGGGGGACAAACACCTGGAGGCTCGTATCTGCTACCTCATGTCCAGCCTTTTCCTGCTCCTGAAGAAGACTGACGATGCCCTTCCCTTTGTGGAGCGACTCCAGTTCCTCTCAGTGACTCTCTCTTCCTCCGAGGGGCGCCCCATAGTTCCTGTGGACCTCAACTGGCTCTTGAGCTGGCTCTATCATCGTAAATACATGCCTTACTTAGCACTGGCCTCTCTGAGCCTGGACTCAAGACAAGATCACTCCCTCCACGATGCTTTCCAGAGGATTGAGTTGTTTATCAGGAACTCTGTTCGCCTGAACCCATGCTGGAAGGAAGGAACCTCCTTGCTCCCTGCCCAGATTGTGGTTTACCTTCAGCAGGCCCTGGTTATAGCTGAGCAAGGGGAAGACATGAAGACCCAGAAGGACCTGTGTCAGGGCTTGGCCTCAGTCTACCAGCAGTATGATGCTCTAGATAAGGCAGTGCACTGCGCTCAACGAGCCGTGGAGACAGGAGGCCACATCAATGAGGAGGAGGGCTTTGAAGCTTCTGTGCTGCTTGGGTGGCTGCTGGTGTTGAGGGGCCAGGCTGAGAGGGCCCAGAGTGTCCTGCAGCCACTGCTAACATCACTCCAGGTACAGCAAACAATGTTATTCACCTGGATAACTAAAAATCTTTTGTAGAAGCACTTAGTTTAAAATGTATGTTTCACCGGTTCCCCTATTTGATGTGTGTACATCTCTCTCCAGGGCACAGACAGTCCAACACAGCGAGGAGTGATCCACAACCTCTTAGCTTTGTCTCTGAGGCAGCAGGGTCGCATCCCAGAGGCAGGCTGGCATCTCTACTCTGCCTTGGTAATCTCCAGGGAAAGTGGAAACCAGAGGAACCAGGCACTGGCACTGGCCAATCTGGGCTGCCTGGCACTGGATGTAGGGGCATCTTGGGTAGCAGAACGCTTCCTGGTCAGGTCAGATATCTGTCTTATCATTTCTCCCAGGGAACCTCTAACCAAACAAAAAGAGTTTACAAAAACTTATTCATTGGGATGTTCTTGTATTACCAGATCCCTGTGTCTTTTTCTGGAGCTCTGGGAAAGCCCCACAGACGAGGAGCATGTTCAGACCTACCTTTGGTTGGGGCGGAGCTACAAAGACAGGGGCAGGAGTCAGGACATCCGGGCATGTTATGAAATGGGGCTACTAATTGCACTACATGCCAGAAACTTACACAGTAAGTACAAGTTAACACATTAAAGGAATAGTATGACTTCTTGGGTAATACCCTTATACCCCTTTCTTTGTTTAATCCATACAAACATTTAAGTGGAAAACAATGAGTTGGATTTGGGCAGAGCCAGGTGAGCTTTTCCCCCCTGCTTCCAATCATTTTTAGTTAATCAGTAAGCTCAGCTTATTGGCTGCTGGTGGTAGATGCGAGAGAAGTATCCATCTTTTCATCTAACTATTGTCAAGAAAGCGAATAAGCGCATTTTCCTAAAATGTTGAACTATTCCTTTAAATAAGTAAAGTAATTTCCAATCTCTGTATAGATATTAACTCCTTTTCATCTGACTAAATAAGAGTATGACCAATACTGGATTATTGATGCTGATATCGATATTTTTGAGTAAAAAAAATCAGAGGCATATCTTCTTATTCGAGACTTAAGACTTGTACAGTATCTCACAAAAGTGACATGACACCGGGGAGGGAAAATGGCTAATTGGCCTCAATTTGGGCATTTTCACTGGCTGAGTGATATGTTATTTTGCGGGGACAGCAAATTTACATTGTTACAAGCTGTGCACTCTCTACTTTACATTGTATCAAAGTGTAATTTCTTCAGTGTTGTCACATTAAAAGATTTAATCAAATATTTACAGAAATGTGAGGGGTGTACTCACTTATAACTTGCTTTTATACTGTATGTGCTGAGGTGGCATTTTACATTTGACAAATTATGTAATGACAAACTAAACAATCTCAAACACATCATATTTGTACTATAATTTCTTTCTTAAATGCCAATACCAATATATCTGTGATAAGGTAAAACTATTAGCTAATATCAGCCATGCCAATGTACAGCAAAGGTCAGGCTCTAATTTAAATAGTTCTTATTCAATATCATAAATGTATCACTGTGTGTTTAGTCTCAGGAGCAACAGGTAACATATTTGCTGTATTTTCTCACAGGTCAGATGGTGGTGGCCAAGGTGCTGAGTCGACTGTATGCTGACGTGCTGCTTTATGGCCAGAGCATTGTCTACTATGAGCACTGTGTGTTGGTGTCCAGAGAGCTGAAGGACAAGAGGCTGGAGGGAGAGTATCTGGAAATCCTCAGCAGCCTTTATCTCTCACTCAACACTGAAAGGCGAGTTTCTGCTTCTCCATTCTCACTCACTCTTTTTCTCCATCCATGGTTTTCTATGATATATTTGTTTTTTGAGTAAGACGGAAACATGCTCAATTCTGGATTGTGGATTTCAGGTCATCTCGAAAATCTCTGGACTATACCAAGCAGAGCCTGAGGATTTCTATTGATTTGGGCAAGAAAGAGGAAGAGTCAGAGACCTGGCTACAGGTGGGACGCATCTATTACCTCATCCAGGAGGACGAGCTAGCTGACATGTACCTGCAGGTGAGGAGCAGGGAATATTTGACAGTGTGAACGGCGGAGTGGTTACATTTTCCTTGTTCTGCAAAGACACAGGCTTTATCACGATCAACTGATATACAAGTTCAAATAAAAACAATTTCCTGACAATCACAAACATTACAAATAGCATTCTAATGTTAGATATAAAACGAAATACTGATTGAAATTAATAATAGATATGGTAATTTAATTGATAGGCAGCGGTGAAGACAGCACTGAGGATGAATGACCCTCACTTTGCCATGTGCATCTACGAGGAAGCAGGAGATGTCTACTTTAAAGGCCACAGGAACCGGATGGCTTCCCTGCCTTTCTACAGGGTAAGAGGATGCAAAATAAAATGCATTGTGTTTTGTTGGTCTTAAAGCTACGATGTCTGTCATGAGGCAGTGTTATGATAAACCTCAGTAAGTTTTATTTTGATTCCGTTAATTTTTTTTTTTCCCATTCTTGGCACAACTGATCTCATTCAACTAGAATTATTCATATTTGGTTTCAGGATGGCAGTCTGCCATTTGCACGGAGCATCAAGGACATCCATTCTGAGTACCGTTTGTTGAGTAAACTGACAGAGCTGTTGATGAACGAGGGAGAGCAGGAGGAGGCTCTGCAGTACGCAACACTGGCTATTGAGATTGCCGGCAAAACAGGCATGTATGAGGAGGCTCTAAGTGTTCAGGTGGACAGTTTCTATAGCATAGCATGGCCTATGGCAGAATCAGTGCCTTATGACTGTTAAAGATGACTTTTAAAGAGTAATGTAAAACAAGCTCCATTGTTGTCTTTCCTCAGGTGTGCATGTGAATGAGAGGACAGCCTACCACCGGTTGGCCACAGTCTATTACAGTCTGCAGCAGTATGAGATGGCAGAAAACTACTACCTCAAGTCACTGTCCTTCTGTCCGCCCGTCCTGCAGCACTCTATGGAGGCTCGCTACTACACCAAGGTCTACTGTCGACTGGGTAATCTCACTCTACACAAACTGAAGGTAAAGGAGGTGAATATATTTCTGTTTGCCTTTTTTAAAGAAATGTATACAGTATGTTCCTCAAATTAACATCCTGCTGAAATCTCTAGCTCATAATCTGTAACACAAATGTCCTCCACCAAAATCAAAAACACAGTGAAACCTGTATTTACTTACAAATTTTCAAACCTTGAATATATGGGCCAATTTAAGAAATTGACTAAATCTCATTTATCTGAGGTATTAATGTTTGTGACGAAGCCAAGTGCATATCATTGGTTGCATGTCATTCCCTCTCTCGCCTCATTTCCTGACATCTATTTAATGTCCACACGCTAATTAAGGAATGTTAAATCGCAACAAAAAAACTAATAAATCCTTTCTGACAAACACTGCAGTGAAACAGACTTACATTTCTAAATATGATTAGATGTGAAACACATAATGTATTATTGGATCATTCAATATATGTTTCTGAGAAAATTTAACTAACTTATTAATGTGTAATCTGTAATTTTCTCAGTCATATGAATAAACTTTATTTTTAAACACATAAAGTGAAAAGTAACTGAAAAGTTTGGCTTGAGAAAATTATTACATTTTGTGTGTTTCTAAAATAAAACAAGAGGAAGTGGCTGTCTTGATAAACAAGATTTTTTTTTTGGCAGAGCAACAGTAACATTGTCTGTGCCTTTATCTGGTGGCCTTTTCACAGTACATGGTGTCGATCAAGCCTTCAAATGTAAAGACAATATGTTTAATTTAGATGAGACCTGTTGTGACCTCTTCTCTGTGCACCCTCTCCAGGATGCTTTTGATGCGGTGGGCTATTTCCAGTTGGCTCTGGCAGCGGCCCTGGAGGACCAAGCTAACCCTGAGGCTCTGTATGTGGTGTACATGAAGCTGGCCGAGATCCATGGCAATCATTTGCCTGATGCTCAACTGTGCCAAGTTTACAGACACAGAGCCCAGAGTTTGAGGAGAGTTCTGGCTGGCAAGGAAGGCGCTGCTCTTGGAGAGGAAAATGTGGACGATGCAGACGCAGAGCCTGGCCAAAAGAAGGAAAAGGACTTTGAGGCTGATGTGGAACGTACTGAATGTTTGGTTGAGAGAAACGGCATTTTCACATTAACACCTGAAAACGAAAACTGTGAAGATAGCTCATTTCCAAGGAATTATACAATCCATAGAGAAACAGAGGACCAATACACTGACAGTAATATCGGAGATAATAACGGGAAAGAAGATCACAACATTAATCTTCCTGATACAGATGGCCCTTTTGCGGACGGCCCTGGGTCTGAGACAGAAACCATCGTCAGTCAGTCATACAGTGACAGTATTTTTACTGAGTCCTTTGATACAGCGAAGGAGCAGATCTCAGACTCCAGCAGTTCCACTGACACTTTACAAACTTGCCAGAATCAAACAAACGGCAAAGATTTTGATTTTGATACTGACCACAGCACGCCCTGTCAAATACCTGTCAATCACACAAGTGATGTCACAGGACACACAGAAGGCCAAAACACAGACTCTGTTATTCAGGACGAACAGCACACCTCCACCAAAGAAACAGATGCTCATGCAGATCCTATACAAAAAGATGTCAGTCAGTCTGATACTAGGCAAACAGAGACTGTTAGCCCGAACACTGATAAAGCTGTAAGCATGGACAACACTTGCAACTACACAGAGAAAGACAAATCTGAGACCGGTGACACACACACGTGGACTTAGACGACGTCTACACAGAACCTCTTAGTGGCACTTTATGTTCTTCTCTGACATTTCCTTCGTCTGGTCACATGTTTCTTGACCAGCAGTCCAACGTTCCAGCCACATGGCACTTACTGTAGGAAAGATGAAGTTTTCAGAGATTTAGTGACTTAAAAGCATGGGCCTTTTATATAATATATTCTGTGGTTATTACAGTGCACTGTGCTTGTAAGATATGTTTTTCTAAATGTATTTTGTGTATCTCTGGAAGATGACTCAAAATATAAAGAATATTATTTTGTGTGCTGAGTGTTTATTTGTGCTTTTTTCCCATTCACATATGGTGGACTTGAGGTGCAAGCGACAAAAACTGGTACAAAATACATGTACTAATGAACTAATCAGAGCACAAAATGGATCCGAAAAATAGTCTTTTAGTCATTGCTTTTTGACTTCTCAGTAATTTCCCCAAACAGCTGCCCATAGTAGACTTTAGCAATATTACTTAAAAACGAGGACATGTTTGTGTTTACTACAGCAAGACGGTATATGTGGTATTGACTCAAAACAAATATACCATCCCTGTGTTAGAGTAATAAAGTAATAAAGGAATGTGTCACCCATTGCAACGGTGTGGCTCACTTTATTACACTTTTTTAATAGTTTTTGGACAGCAATCGAGGTCTATAGCATAGCGGGATAAAATACATCAGGTATATCAGCTTTGGATACACAAACAATACTTGCTAGTAGGATCATTTTGTCAACATTGTCAGTATGTCAACTCTACCTCCCTAAATACCAACTACTATAGGGGATTATTTTGTGTCGCGAATTAATACACATTGGTGCTTTAGTGAGTATTTATGCCACCAGGACTACCACCATGGTGTCTATGACTCAAAGTAAACTTTACGGTCATTGTAATGAGGGCACATGGCACGCATATTTAATTTATTTGTAAAATAGCAAGTTGGGTAATATTTATTCTAACTCTTGTGCAACTCAGCTGGGCTGCTGTGGTGCTACAGGAACAAAGCTGCTAGAGGCATGGTTTCAAACGAAGGAATTAATACATAAAACCCTTGGAGAGCATCTAGGCAAGGATGGCACTGACAGCAAGCAGAAGCATAGACGCAACAATCCACAAGTGGCTCACTGATTTTGAGTCACCTTAAAATTATTTTTTACAGGAAAAATTTGGAAGGGACTTGGATTTCTGCTCACAGCACACACACTCACTACACATCATTTCTCTGTTTGCTGTTTGTACAGCCATGTGGCGCTGCAGTCACAGGGGAAGAGGGAATCTATTTCCAATGTTTAGGTAATTTTTCATGTGTTTTGTCCAATGTTGTTTTTGTGCTTTGTGTGTCTGAGCTGTAATAGAGAAGGGAAGCAGCAAATTTGTTTGGACAATATATTGCCGTTTCTTGAAAGCGCCACAAGAGAGAGCTATCATGTTGATTTTGGGCTTTCTTGTAAAAGCCATCATGATGGTGTTGTTCCTCGGTTTAGCCAGAGGTAGGCAGTGAAAGACAAGTCATATAGCTGCAGATTGCGTAGCATCAGCTTTTATAGCCACTTGGAACAGGTGAGACAGACAAGAGAAAAAGATTTCTGTCATCTGCCTTGAAATGGCAGCAATCCAAGCTGAGCATAACAGATAGTGGCCTCTCAGTCACATGTCGGGCTTGGGTTCACCTAAAGTCCAATAATGACGTCCAGTCTATGCGGGGGGATGGGGGGTGAATGACACTGTGAGAAATAAACTATTATAAATAAAAAAAGAAAACATTTCCTGACCGGATGAGTTTAAAAAACAGACATTAATATCTAGTGATTTGGTCAGTACACATGGTGCTGCTTGAATTTAACCACACATTTGGAGAGAATAGTGTGTCTAATGGCATTTCTTGAATTACAGTATTAAGATATTAACTAGCCTACATTTTATGGAACTGGCAAAAGTAAGAGTTACAGTCCAGGCAAGGCCAAACAAAGGGGAACCGCTAAGGATTAAGTTGTTGTAAAGCAAGGAGCCAAAGGAAGCAATGTTTGCACACATGGTCTGACTGCTGAATACTGTTTCAGGGCTTCTTCCTTCCCCCCACAGCCATGTTTAAAACACGTCCAATTGTGCCAAAACAAGCAGTGAATTGTTCTTCCTTTTTAAGTATTCCCAGGGTTACTTTCAAATGATCTTTAGGGACCTAACAAGTTTACGCCCTTCACTTCATTGAAGACTCACTATATGTGGAAGTACAGAAGCTTGTTAACATCACCAACAGAAAAACACAAGGTTGAATAATCTCATGTGACCCAAAAACCCTGAGTGCATAAAATGTAGACTTGTTACAGTGGAATTTCTTTGGAGAGAGCCAAGAAACCCAACAAAATAAATTGGTAACTGGGCAGGTATTTATCATGCTTCTCAAAGTGCCATTTCAGTCTTAAGTGCTGAGAATTCATGAAATTTACTCCTAGTTTTAAACTTAAGAATAAAAGCAAGTTATAAAATTTCTCAAAGCTAAGAATCACTCTTACTCTCCCAGTTATTTAAGACAGCTCGAGAGGTCTCTCAAGTGGTTGCCTGATGATTTTGGCCCGTCACAACCATCAATAAGCCGAATAGTCATGGAAACAATTATAGCACATGCGTTTCATCAACTTCCCAACAACACCCACAGTAATCCGACAGAAGCAAACACAGTTCATGCAAATAGCCGGCAATACAGGAGCACAAGGCGCATTTGATGGTGCTCATATAAAGATAAACTTTTTAAAAATCTTTTATTTATTAATGTGTAGACCCATATCATAATGTATTATCTTGAAAATTCTTTATTGTTAAATGTGTGTTGAATATAAACTCCTCTTAGGAATTTCACCATTCATTGTGAATTTATCTGAGAGTATTCTTAAAGAAGGAAATCTATGTAGTGATTGGTCCTTGCCGACATCGTCATCCAAAATCCTGTGTCACAAATTAGCACTAAGACTGACACTTAAGATTTAGTCCTACAATTCAAACAAATTAGGACTATGATGCTTGATAACTAACTTTTAAGCACAGCTTTGAGCCAAGAATGTTTTTACTCTTAAGTCAGTTTTTAGCAGTGTTGTTATAAGTAATTCTGAAAAGCTTGATAAATATGGGCCCTGGTGTTTAACTGGTCCTCCAAGCCTTCGATAAGGTAGTTTATAGCTCATGACAGCATGTGACTTCATGAATAGTCTCTTTCATGAAATAACCTTTCTAATGACTTCCTTCTAAAACAAGAGGATTGTCAGTGATCCTTCGTCATTCTCAGATTCAAAGACAACAGTTTCAAAAATCTAACCTCTAACTAGTCTCAAGAACATTCAGGAATATCCTAAAGACATTAGTCAACAGGGAGCATGTAAGGCCAAACACTTTTTTTAATATATATCTATAAAATAATAGAAACTTGCTTTCTTGTCATGTCCCTTCTGAACAACAATTTGTCTGAAGCTCTTGTGACAAAAAAGTGCATTGAAAAGTAAAGCCTAGAAACTATTGAACTTTAAGCACTTTATACATCTATACCCATGTTTGCATATTCACCTGGAAGTCATGAGGACTCATTGACCTAAAACAACTGAGGACATAGCAAGGAAAAGCTGTTTTGAGTTAAATTGAAATAAACTGAGCAGTCAGTAGTTGAGACATGTATATTCAGTTCAATCCAATTTTATTTATATAGCGCCAAATCACAACAACAGTTATCTCACTTTTCATAAAAGAGCAGGTCTAGACTGTACTCTGTGGTGTTATTTACAGAAGCCCAACAATTCCCACCAAGAGCAAGCACTAGGCGACAGAGGCAAGGAAAAACTTCCTTTTAAGAGGCAGAAACCTTGAGCAGAACCATGGCTCAGGGTGGGCGGCCATCTGCCTCGACCGGTTGGGGGTGAAGGAGAGAGAGAGAGAGAGAGAGAGAGAGAGGAACAGAGCAGCAGAGGAACAGAGAGAAAAAGAGAGGGATGGAAGGAGAGAGAGGGGAGGGAGGCAGCCTACATAATATACACACAGCGGTACAGACAGTAAAGGTGATGTTGCTATAGACTAAATGTATAGATATTTATAGTAGTGTTAATGATAATAATCATAATGTTAATGATTATAATAACAATAGGACTAGTAACAATAGTTGTTGTAGCAGAGGGTGTCGAGCAGGAACACGGGGGCAGCAGGTGACCCACAGCCACAGATCCAGACTCCACAGCTCCAGAGCCAGAAACACCTGCAGGAAGTGATAGGAGGAGAGAGGAGAGGGACGAGAAAGCACAAGACTACCGGAAAGGGGAGAAGTTGTGTTAGTAACATGCAATAATGGGATGAGGTTGCATACAGAGGGAGAGAAAGTAGAGGAGAGAGGAGCTCAGTGCATCATAGGAAATCCCCTGGCAGTCTAGGCCTATAGCAGCATAACTAAGGGATGGTTCAGGACTCACCTGAGCCAGCCCTAACTATAAGCTTTATCAAAG
>NC_060168.1:11240837-11243722 GCF_021292245.1 Micropterus dolomieu
CCACAGATCCAGACTCCACAGCTCCAGAGCCAGAAACACCTGCAGGAAGTGATAGGAGGAGAGAGGAGAGGGACGAGAAAGCACAAGACTACCGGAAAGGGGAGAAGTTGTGTTAGTAACATGCAATAATGGGATGAGGTTGCATACAGAGGGAGAGAAAGTAGAGGAGAGAGGAGCTCAGTGCATCATAGGAAATCCCCTGGCAGTCTAGGCCTATAGCAGCATAACTAAGGGATGGTTCAGGACTCACCTGAGCCAGCCCTAACTATAAGCTTTATCAAAGAGGAAAGTCTTAAGCCTACTCTTAAATGTGGAGATGGTGTCTGCCTCCTGAACCCAAACTGGAACCTGGTTCCACAGGAGAGGAGCTTGATAGCTGATCGCTCTGGCTCCTAGTCTACTTTTGGAGACTCTAGGAACCACAAGTAACCCTGGATACTGGGAGTGCAGTGCTCTGGTGAGGTAGTAAGGTACTATGAGCTCTTTAAGATAAGATGGTGCCTGACCATTAAGAGCTTTGTAGGTAAGAAGAATGATTTTAAATTCTATTCTCAGAGAAGCTAAAACAGGAGAAATGTGATCTTTTTTCCTGGTTCCTGTCAGAACACGTGCTGCAGCATTCTGGATCAGCTGAAGAGTCTTAATGGACTTTTTCGAGCAGCCTGATAATAAAGAATTGCAGTAATCCAGCCTAGAAGCAACAAATGCATGGGCTAGTTTTTCTGCATCATTTTTAGACAGAATATTCCTGATTTTCGCAATATTACGTCATCGCAGCATTATTGTTCGGACACCACAGTGAAAAAAGGTGGTCCTTGAAATTTGCTTAATGTGAGACTTAAACGACATGTCCTGATCAAAGATAACACCAAGATTCCTCACAGTGGTGCTGGAGGCCAGGGCGCTGCCATCAAGGGAAACTATATCTTTAGATAATGCGTCACGGAGTTGCTTAGGCCCCAGAACAATAACTTCAGTTTTATCTGAGTTTAACATTAGAAAATTACAGGTCATCCAGGTTTTAACATCCTGAAGGCACATTTGAAGTTTAGCTAACTGATTAGTTTCATCTGGCTTGATCGATAGATATAACTGAGTATCATCTGCATAAAAATGAAAGTTTATGGAATATTTCCTGATAATATTGCCTAAGGGAAGCATATATAAAGTGAAGAGGATTGGTCTGAGGACAGATCCTTGAGGAACTCCATGACTAACTTTGGCGTGCATGGTGGACTCATCGTTAACATGTACAAACTGAAATCGGTCTGATAAATAGGACTTAAACCAACTTAGAGCGTTTCCTTTAATGCCAATGAAATGTTCCAGTCTCTGTAGTAGGATCTGATGGTCAATGGTATCAAATGCAGCACTAAGATCTAATAAAACCAGTACAGAGACAAGTCCTTTGTCTGATGCAATAAGGAGGTTGTTAGTAATTTTCACCAGTGCTGTCTCTGTGCTATGATGAACTCTAAATCCTGACTGAAAATCCTCAAATAAACTATTGCTCTGTAGAAAGTCGCACAGCTGTTTAGCAACTGCTTTCTCCAGGATTTTAGAGAGAAATGGAAGGTTAGATATAGGTCTATAGTTGGCTAAAACATCTGGATCAAGTTTGGGCTTTTTCAGAACAGGTTTAATTACAGCTACTTTAAAGTACTGTGGTACATAGCCTGTTGATAAAGATAGATTGATCATATCTAGTATAGAAGGGCTAACTAAGGGTAAAACTTCTTTAAGCAGCCTAGTCGGGACGGGGTCTAAGAGGCAGGTTGATGGTTTAGATGAAGAAATTATTGAAGTTAGTTGGTAAAGATTGAGGGAAGCAAAGCAGTCTAAACATATATCTTGTTCTACAGCTGTTTCTAAGGTTCCTGAGTTTAGAGATAAGTCTGTGCCAGTTGAGGGCAGGTCTTGGTGAATTTTGTTTATAATAGTTAGAATTTTATCATTAAAGAAGCTCATGAAGTCGTAACTACTGAGAGCTATGGGAATACCTGGCTCAATAGAGCTGTGACTCTCAGTCTCACTGTCAGCCTGGCTACAGTGCTGAAAAGAAACCTGGGGTTGTTTCTATTTTCCTCTATTAATGACGAGTAGTACGCTGCTCTGGCATTAATTTTTAAGACTATCTTGCCAAATTAAACGAAAATTTGGTGGAACGCCAATTCCTCTCAAGTTTCCGCGATATTTGCTTTAATTTGAGAGTTTCAGTATTATACCATGGAGCTAACCGTCTTTGTTTTATTATTTTCTTTTTTAGAGGGGCAACAGAGTCAAGTGTCATTCGCAGCGAGCCTGCAGCACTATCAACAAGATGATCGATTTGGAAAGGAACTGAAATTACCATAGGAGTCCTCCGTTACTTTGTCATCTGATAATGAATTTAGAGCTGATGGAATCGCATCCTTAAAACACTGTCAGACAGACATCTTGTATCTTGTTGCCCAATGGTGTGTAGTTCAGCAATACAAACTCAAAAGTTATCAAACAGTGGTCAGATAAAGAGGAATTCTGTGGGAACACTATTAAATATTCAATTTCAATACCGTATACCAAAACAAGGTCGAGGGTGTGGTTAAAACAGTGAGTCGGTTCATGAACACTCTGAGAGAAGCCAATGGAATCTAACAGAGAGATAAACTAACGAAGATAGCTGCAACTCCACCTCCTCGGCCTGTGCCTCGAGGAATGTGAGTATTAATATGACTGGGAGGGGTGGCTTCATTTAGGCTAACATATTCTCCATCACCCAGCCAGGTTTCAGTAAGACAAAATAAATCAATATCATAATCTGATATTAGTTAATTTACTAGTACACCTTTAGAAGAGAGAGATCTGATGTTTAAGAGTCCACATTTAATTTTCCTATTGTTTTGCAC
>NC_060168.1:11243742-11298785 GCF_021292245.1 Micropterus dolomieu
AGGGTGTGGTTAAAACAGTGAGTCGGTTCATGAACACTCTGAGAGAAGCCAATGGAATCTAACAGAGAGATAAACGCAGTACTGAAGCTGTCATTCTCGACGTCCAAATGAATATTAAAATCCCCTACAATAATAACTTTGTCCGTTTTAAGGACTAAAGTTGAGAAAAACTCTGCAAATTCAGATAAGAATTCAGAGTACGGACCAGGTGCTTGGTAGACTATAACAAAAAGAATTGGTTGCAGTGATTTCCAACTTGGGTGTGAAAGACTGCAAGGCTTTCAAATGACTTATAGTTTGGTTTAGGTTTAGAGCTGATTAGTAGGCTAGAGTCGAAGATAGCTGCAACTCCACCTCCTCGGCCTGTGCCTCGAGGAATGTGAGTATTAATATGACTGGGAGGGGTGGATTCATTTAGGCTAACATATTCTCCATCACCCAGCCAGGTTTCAGTAAGACAAAATAAATCAATATCATAATCTGATATTAGTTAATTTACTAGTACACCTTTAGAAGAGAGAGATCTGATGTTTAAGAGTCCACATTTAATTTTCCTATTGTTTTGCACTATTGCTCTTGTGGTTGTAATTTTTATGAGGTTTTTATGCACAGCTCCTCTTCTGTTTACCTTTGATTTAAATAATTTCGATGGTCGGGGGGCAGACACCGTCACTATGGGGTTTTCACTAAGTAACTCCTGAAATGGAGGAGCAGAGAAGTATGTAAGACTGCGACTCTGCGTAGGGTTTTGGGTGGGTAACTGCTGAATAAGAAGGGCAGAGAAGTGTGTTAGACTGCGACTCTGACTCCTGGTCTCAACTCTGGGTTGTCATGGATTTGGTCCACTAATAAAGTTGGCCAGATTTCAAGAAATGAGAGCTGCTCCTTCCCAAGTGGGATGGATGCCGTCTCTCCAAATCAGACCAGGTCTTCCCCAGAAAGTCTGCCAATTATCTACAAAGCCCACATCGTTTGCTGGGCACCACCTCGACAACCAGCGGCGGAATGACGACATGCGGCTATACATGTCATCACTGGTCAGATTTGGCGGGGGTCCAGAGAAAACTACGGTGTCCGGCATTGTTTTTGCACACCGACTCAACATTAATCTTAGTGACCTCCGATTGGAATAACCGGGAGTCATTACCGCCAACGTGAATAACAATCTTACTGTATTTACGTTTATCCTTAGCCAGCAGTTTCAAATAAGACTCAATGTCACCCGCTCTGGCCCCAGGGATGCACTTAACTATGGCCGCTGGCCTAGCTAACTTCACGAAATGGAGCTGCCAATGATCAGAGTTGGTTTCTCAGCGGGTGTGTCGCTGAGTGGGGAAAATCTGTTAGAAACGTGAACAGGTTGATGGTACCCCATGGGCTTTGAATGCTTACGACTATTCCTCCTTCGGACAGTCACCCAACCACCCCTTCCTGGCTGCACAGGGGATGCCGGGGGACGGCTACCACAGGCTAACTCAGGCCGTTCCGTTGGCTAGCTACAGTAGCTAAAGACTGATCTACCAAGGTGCGGAGCCAGACTTCTAAATCTTATTACACGTACCATTACCGCCGAAGGAGGCAGAGGAGTAAATGAACATCTGACACAACGAGCAGGAGAAAGTAGGAGAGCGAGAGGGAGAAGGAGAAGCCATCGCTAGCTGCTGAACTAATGTCGCTAACGGCTAAGCTAAAGTACTGTAGCGTTAGCTACAACTTTTGAACAACTGAGATTGAACAGCAGTCACTAAAAGACGGAAAGAACTGTGAGTGCTTAGGCAAAATTACTGTAAGAATAAGTGTTTAGCGGACAGTTGCCTGAGAGCTATATATAAAAGAATAAGCCGTGAAAGTAGAGTTTCTCTTTTCCCCCTTTGGTTAACATGGAACATGGAAAATGCAGGTAGAGAAGGAGATGTGGGTGAGGATGGAAAAAACCAAATACATAACAAAAAACATCTAAACGAGGGATTAATCAATTGAACAAAATATTTCAAAAGATGGTGAGAAATCAGCTAATTAACTAGTTTGTTCATTTGTGTAGCAAATTGACTTTAAATCAGTGTAATACATTCATAGTATAGGCTACATGCAAACATACTAGTAAAAATATGTATATACATACACACATACCACATATGTGCACATACAGGTAATACAGCAACTCAAACGGCAAGAAAAAGTGATTTTCAGATCATGGTTCTCAGGGGCGCGTCATGCCTCTTAGACCCATTTATCTTTATTTGAGAAGTTACTTTTTCTAGATACAATTTATGTGCTATTTCATTATCAGGTTGCAAAAATAACCAGAAAAGATATCAGAGAGACCAACACCTTTGAACAGAGATGACTTTGATGTCAATCCTCTTGTCAGGTACCAAAAATGATGACCTATTGTGTTTCAAACACATTCACAGCATTTCTGCAGTCCTTTAATGCAAAAACGGAGGCACGTGGTAACAATTTGATGTTCTAGTTTAAGATAAATGCCAATGCTCACTTAAAGACCTTCGCAAAAATCGTTACATCTCTTTGGGAACATACCTGGTTTGTCACAGTCCTGATTTGAAGAACATGCTGCATGCTTTACTATACAGGGTAAGACATGCTGTCTGCCTCACTTAGTTACATTGCCCTGTCCTTCACACCTATCACCACCTATCCCCAGGATAATAAGTGTCTTTTCTGGCTACATTATCCTTCAGTGTTGTACCCAGATGAATGAGTTCATTACATCACCACCACCACACAGACACACACACACACACACACACAAACACACACCATCCATTTTCAGCTTGTTCCATCATGGGTGATTGCAGAGTGTGTGCTCTCTATAATATTACAGAAAGGTTAGCAGGTTGACTGCTCCAGTTAACACAGCAAACTGTAACATAATCCATGCTGTCAGTGTCTTCCTGTAACCTCATTAAGGTCAAGGTGACTACAACTATAGCAGCTCGTGATGAAGGTTTGGCCATGCAAGATTTACTCTGGTTTCACTCTATCTGTACAGATTTTCATTAGAGGAGGTTCATGTTGACAGGAACTGTCTCTTCTCACTGGTCATGACCTAAATGCGAAGTTGCAAATGTCTGGGATGGTATATTGTTTTGATAACAGTTTGTTTTAAGTTCCTTGCACTTGAACTAGTTAGAATTAAAAAAAAACATCTTCACACTTAAAGCACAACATGGGGTTTGTCACCCTCAAGTCTTTAGTTCTTTTATTTTCCATGTACAATTTGGTCATTAATGCAAAATGCTTTTGATCTTCTTAACTCACTACACTGAACGTATTTTTGATTTATAGAGCCTTAAGATTCATGCTGTTGGTCTACCTTTATAATGAAAATATTTAATAAATTGTGTCTTTTGCCTTGCCTGGACAGCAAACAAAGTCTAGGATGTCCACTTTCCTGTTAAAGCAGCAGCGACTGATGTGGATATAATGGACTTCCCATGCTAAGTATTTACTATTGGCCTGGAGGAGTGTTTTAAATACAATTCATAGCTTCCATTTCACACACTGTGCCCCTCTGTTTAGTTAGGGTTTACTCTTAGATACTTCTTTGCCACCAGACATTAACCATAAGCCTATTAAACCACATACACACTTGTTAGTTTCCTCTGCACTCCGGCACTTTATCCATATCTTTAGCACCTTATTAGGCATGTGTTCACTCAACTGACAAGCATCTTTGTCTCTCATTTACTAAACACTGATCGTGTCAGGGAATACTGGGGGAGATCATTCTGGTGTCAAAGGGATAAAGATGCCTGACAAGTCTGGCTGTGACGGGTCCAAACAAGGAATTTCTGCACTCATGTGACAATCATTCCTTCCTTTGTTTGTGTTTCTTTGGGATGATTTAAAACCAGTGAGATTTCCCATTACTTAAAAAGAGGAACATTTTCTTACAGAAGTCGACCATTTACGCACATCCACCAGTGAGTGACAACCGGAATTTTGCTAAATTACTCGCTAACAAAGAGGTGCCTGGTTAATGTAACATTTCTATTTCAACAGTCTTGCTGATGAGTGTACAACAGTTGAGGGAGCTGGGAGATACATATGTTCTTCAAAAGTAATTTCCTGCAGTTTAGAGCATGCTATACCATACTACACTTCATAATCCAATCTCCCTCCAGGACTTTGTATTTAAGCCAAGCAGAACTACACTGTAGTATTACCTAAGGCACCGGGGCACTTAAGGCCATCAACAATTACAATTGCTAACCATTAAGAATACAATATACTGAAGCTAGTTCAGAGTCAAATTGATTACTTGGAAGCAAATTGTGACTGTTATTTTGTCAGATAATTGAGCCATTAGGAGAAAAAGAAAAAGACATATCTTAGGCACATTTTAAATGGTATTATTACACTGCACCCTCTTTGGCCTGCGTCAATGTGCCAATTAATTCAAATTTAAACCAAGTCAGCCACTATCAGCAGCAACATGAAGAAACTAGAAATATGAGGCTGACACTTGAAATTAAATAGTACAACACTCTCTGCTTCCTGGAAGCAGTTATGTTATTGTGTGTGACCACCAAAAACTTTCTTGACCTTCTGTAAACCAAAGCCAGAATGCATTTTTCATCACAGAAAACCACAAATAGATGTATGCAGTTTGTAGCCAGTCTTCATTGTGTGCACAAATGCACTGGGCAGTGTCTGTTATCCTCCTTTGGTCTCTGCGAGAAACATGCACCTTTTGTCTAATGATGGGTAGTTAACTGCTCCCCAAAGTAGGAATACTAAAGTGGAAAACAGCTTGTTTGACAAGTAAATTTATTTTGTAATTGTTTGCATTTTCTTTGCAAGCGAGGTTTCTAACTGCCTGTTAGCTGACAGTAACATTTGTGTTAGCTCAGGCTTTTCTCTCTTTTCTAACTTTTTATTAAAGTAAATGATGAGTCCTGAGAACACAATTTCTGCGGAGAGTCAAAGCCATATCAAAAGAAAACAATGACACTTAGTATGCTGTTGTGACAGACTAGCGCTAGCATGTTCCCGGCTTGCTAGACGTTAAACGCTTATTCGCAAGGTACAGTTCACCTAGTAGCTCAATGAGTTCCCTATGATCTTTTGATCACATAGGCTCTACAGACCTGTGTATGTCGCGAAGACTGAGATGACTTATTGTGCCACTTTCTGGTGTGAATGGCCCTTAAGAAGTAGTAGAAGAATAGAAAAAAATAAGGAACACAATAAAGAACACATGTGGCTGCTGTGTCTATACATAAACGCTCATGTGTCCCAAAGAGCCTTTGAGTTAGTATTCATTATGTGATTAACTATTGACCCCTACATTACATTTGTTTCACACCACTAATGGCACATCTATCCCATTGATATCTTGGTAATTTGCTGATTGATTTGGACTACATGTCATATGAACATGGATTTGTTTCTTTAACAATGATCTATTGTGTTGCCAAAGGCTTCATTATTTATAAAGGGGAAAGAGCGAACACAGCACAATCCATCTCCATCTTCAATATTTGAGTCTTAGAGAGCAGAGCATAAATCAGCTGTCAAAGTAAACATTCTCTTATATTCTGAATTTACATATAGCTGACTGCACACATTAAATTAAAAATTGTTTGTTACAGACTGAGAAAATGTACAGGATGACTGTACTTAGTATGTGATTGTGACTAGCAAACATGTTAGTGGAATACAGCATGTTTGAGAAGCAAATTATTTTTAAAGACGTGTTTTATTGCATTTTCTTTGGCCTTGAAAACAGAATGAAGCACATCTTTGGAGTTCATATTTGTTTTTATAACCTCAGGTCAGGTGGAGCTAGTTTTTCAGATTTGGACAAGCTATCATTTGAGATGTGCATACATTCACTTGCTCTCAAATACACACACAGACATACACGCGAACATGCTAGTAAGGCCCTTGGGAGTGAGAGGACTGCAGACATTGTGGTGCCTTGGTCTGTATTCACCAAAGAGCCAGGGGACTTATCAGAGACAACGTTGCCCACACTCTGTATGCAGAATGTCAGTTCCATGATTAACATATCTGAGAAAATAGTCATCCTGTACCAAAACAGAACTTGCCCAGTGCTTTTTAATTATATATATATATATATATAATTTATTTTTTTTACAACTGTGACAACAGTAGGTCTAGATATGGGAATATTGCCTTTTTGTTCTAAAGGATCTCAGGCTTGAGGCCAGATGATGGATATTACCATGCATGGACTTAATATTTGAGCAGACTGTTGGCATAATACATCGGGTATGAGTTCTTCAAGTTTCTCTGTCAGAATTGAACATCATCAAGCTCCAAGAGAACACGTGGCAGATCTCCCCAACTTATGTCTGTACACGTTCCTGTGGATTGCCCTCAGTGGACATCTAAACCAATGAAAGACATGGAGCATTTGACACGATTTAAACTGAAATTACAGTCTGACACTGCAGTCTGACTACTGGTGGATAGTGTTACTTTTGTCAGACAAAACTAAATGAAATATGTTCATCAACGACCTTTTTCCGTGACTAAAATGAGACGATGACGAGACAGCGACAATGTACTTAAACACTGACTGTGACTAACTTAACATGCAAAATTGTCTACGAAAAATGACAAGTCTGAAATGTAATTCATAAAATAAAAACGTTAATAAAATCTGTCTTTCTTTTTTGTCAGTATAATGAGGAGACAATGTATTACTGGCCATATTTTCTCCCTCTAAATTTTCACTTGAACAGTGTTCATTCAGTGGTATTTTTTTCTTCCTGTGCTTTGAATGCTGGCCGACCGGGGCAACGCCTGGTGCGCGAGGAAAACGTTACTGTACTGTGGAGGATGCAGACTCTGGTGAGGAACGCAACATGCTAGGGAGAAAGAGGTGTTTAGATATTTGGCCCCATTTCAAATACAGTGAGGCAGACAAAAAACACAGTGGCTAATCATATCCGACGGTAAGCAATGTGGTTATAAGATTTTTGGAAAAAACACTGCGAACTTGAAGCGGCATATCAAGGCTAACCACCGGGAATTGAAGTAAGTTAATGTCTCCTTTGCAATAAAAATGAGAACAACGCTAACATTCAAAACTTACAAAACAATTTATGTGAGATGAGTGAAATAAAGAATAAATGATAAATATCTCTACTTTGGTTAGAGCAGATTGACCAAAATGCTAATCAAAATTATACTAATGAGTTAGAAAAGACTAAAATGATGGTTAATGACTAAAATCAGACTAAAATACCCAGACTTTACTCAACTAAAACTTAATTTAAAAAATAGTACACAGTGGACTAAATATGACAACATTTGACTCAGGACTAAAACTAAGACTAAATTTTAAAATGGCTGACAAAATTAACAATAGTGGTGAAGTGCTCTTGTGTGCAAAAGTGGATGTATTTACACTGAAGATGCCTATGCAAAAACACTGATATTCAACTGTGAATATCTGCTGCAAACTGCATGAGAAAGGCATAATGAGCTGCTAAATAGCTTTCAGACTGTTTACATAGTCATACGTAGTAGGTCTAAGGCTGGTACTTCAGTTTTAGTTTAGAGTTTACAGTAGGTTATAGGCACAGCATGGCTGTCGTAATTGATTGTTCTCTAGGCCTGCTCTTCCTTTGTTACTTTTGTTAACCTTGTTACCTGAATTAATGGGTCCTTGAATTCAGATAAAACTAGACAAACGCAAGCTTCTCATTTGTAGCTCACAACCACAGATTTTGCTGGCTGAAATGCAACTGTTGCTAGCAGATTTTATCAGTTGTAGCCTAGCTAGCTAATTAAGCCAACATTAGCTCCATGAGTTGGTTTAAAACACACTCTCACTGGCTGACTTATTAATCTTTCCAGCTGACTCAATTTAAAATGAGAACCCTTAATATGGAGTTAATTAAATTAAATTAAATCTTTATTGTCCCACCAAAAGTAATTTGATTTGCAATAGGGTTAAAACAAGCATACATGAGACATAAACAAAGATAAGAACAGTCGTTGCCGTATACAACATCTATTTGTTCATCTAAAAGTACTCCAAAAGAAAGGGCAGCTTCAATACTGTTGGATGCTTCTAAGCAGCAGCTCAGGCTAAGTGCAGATTTAGGGCATTAATTGCTGTGGGTGCAAAGGAAAATTTATATCTGTTAGTTTTTGTTTTGGGGAATCTGTATCTTCACCCAGATGGGAGAAGAACAAACTCCTTCAAAAGAGGGTGGTCAGAGCTGGCTGTGATAGTCCGAGCCTTACGTATAACTTGTTTTTTTATAGATGTCTGCCAAGGAAAGCTATTGAGTGACAATTATTTTACTGGCTGTCTTAACAATGTTAGTACCACATTAAGATTCCCATACCAAGCTATGCAACAAAAAGTTCAAATTGATTCAATAAAATATTTATAAAATAGAGTCATCAAAGTTTTGTCCATATTAAAGGTATTCAGTTTGCGCAGAAAATGAAGCCTCTGAATACCCTTCTTGTAGACAGCAGAAGTGTTAAGGTCAAAGTTCAAGTTTTTGTCAATAACTGTTCCTAGATACTTGTAACACTCCATTGTCTCAATAGGTGAGCCCTTGATTATTGTTGGAGAGGTAGAGTGGGGAGTTTTCCTGAAGTCTATGGCTATGTTTTTAGTTTTAAGAACATTTATCTTCAAGAAGTGGTAATTGCACCATTCACTCCTACAGTCATTTGTATATAGGAGATACAAAAAACAAGTATATTTTGCCTTCAGTTATGATAATTAATCTTACTTAGATTTTAGTTTTTGCAATGATAAGATGTGTGTTTGGATAGTGTTAAAAGCTGATGAGAAATTGACAAATAAAAGCCTTGCATGGGATTTTCCCCCTCAAGATGCCTATACAGATTAAATAGATTAAGATGTTTAATAGATTAAGATTATGTTAGGTAGTAGTAGCATCATCTACTCCTCTATTAACCTGATATACAAATTGCATTGGGTGAACCTTATCAGTCAGGATTTACTTGATCGGTCGCTCAAAGGTCTTCATCACTATTCATGTGAGGGCTACAGGCCTAAGGTCATTAAGCTCTTTTGGATATCTGTTTTTGGCCACAGGGACAACTACAAATTCCTTCCACAGTCTTGGGACCTTATGTTGGGTAAGTGACATGTTAAAAATATCGTTAAAAATGTCACGTAATTGATCTGACTTTTTCTTTACCAATTTACCAGTTATCCTGTCACGACCAGGGCTCTTTCTAATATTACATTTGTAAAACATAGATCTGACAGCATAGGCACTGATTGTAGGTTGAGATGCCGCTGCACACTAATTCAAAACATCAAACAGATCACTCTGCACATTTGTAAAATCATGTTTGTCATTAAAATGTAAATAAAAACCATTCAGGGCATTTGCAAGCTCTATGTTTAATTCAAAACCATCAATAGTGATTGATCTATTATTTTTATTGTGCTGGGACGTCATGGCTTTCATGCCATCCCATACAGCTTTTAAGTTGTTACTGTGAAACTTATCCTCTATTCTGCTCTTAAATTGGAGCTTATCTTTAAGCTCAGTAGGTGAGTTGATAAAAACATGCCAGTCTGTGCTTTCAAGGACTCCTCTGAGTTCCTCAACAGCATTTTCAGTCCACATCTCCACTTCTCTAGTAGCCACTTTACCCCTTTTGAGGAGTGGCTTGTAGGTTGGAATAAGAGAGATAGTGTTGTGATCAGAGGATGCAGAGCTACAGATTTGTATGTACCTTTAACCGGACCAATGAACCAACTGAACTAAATGACTACATACATGATATCACACTAAACGACAGGCAAAGCTAAGTCCCACGTTAAAAGTCACCATCCCCACCAGTTGAGGATCCATGTTGAAGGAAGTAAACATCAGTGTTTTAGTATTGCAGTAAAGAGCTAGTTAGTATGATAAGGAAAATGTAAGATCAGACACTTATTTCACTGTTATGACCCTGTTTGGCTTGCAGCACAGAAATGTATGCTTTATTGTGTATATTTTCAAGCAGAATGTTTTATTTTTGTTACAAGAGAAAGCTTTAAAATGAGGACTAATTTTACCAGTGTGTTTGGAGAATGTAACCCCAGTACTCCAATAATGAGCAGGACAGAGAGTATGGTTAGCCTTCACTCTGTTGCATCCAAAACTGCTCCCACACTGTGGAGAAATACCACACAGTGGATGTTGAGACAAACTAATGTGCTGTAGCATTAAAGTTTTCCTTGGAAAGGGAAGTGACGGTTGGTTACGTCTGTAGTAAGATAGTTAGCTTAACATTTGCAGCAGTGTCATTAATCCTCACAGCGAACAATTATCAATTTACAATTCTTTTTCCACTCTTGTTAATAACAGTGGAAATTGTAGACAGAATGAAAGCGTGAATGAAAACAAGATGCAGCAAGCATTACATAAGATATGTGATGATACTCACATGAAGAGCAGAGAATAAAGCACTGCAGCTGATGAAAGCACATTATCTCTTATTTCAAAACACAGAAAGTATCCAATGTTTTTGTTCACTATGAAATCCAAAGGCATTAACTGATTTACATAGCTAACTGTAGCCTATGCAGTTCTGGTCTTGGTTTTCTGCATTCCTAACCATGATATCTACTCTTAGGGTATTTAATCTTCAAACATATTTTATGCTTGAAAGAAACATGAAAATGCTTTCCACTCTGACTAAGTGCCAAATATCAAGACATTTTAATGGCTCTATATATCTCTGCTGTCCTCCTCCCTTGGATTTCTGGGAGAGAATAAGGTGGTCTGTAATATATGATTACTTGGAGCATTGATCAGACATGCAGTTTCAAAAGGAGAATGGAAACATTTTCATAATATCACAGACTCCCTCCTGTCCATCATTCCATCAGGAACATATGCTGATGACTGTTTTTTCCCATACATAAATAGACTTAACTGCTGTCAGCGTGAAGGCTTGATTTCCTCCACTCACTGGCTTTCAGTTGAATGATCACAAAGGATGCATAAATGAGGACATTACATGCAACATGGACACAATTTATTTAAATACAGTTGATACAGCACGTACACTTGCTTTTTCATAAATACCACAGGACACCACGTGTTGCAACAGGCTTCATTACCTTAACAGTGACAAAAAGTAGTGCGAAAATAGCTTGCAAACATTTAGTAAACATTCAGCTGAGTGATGACTTTTTTCACTCCATAAAAAAGGGTTCACATGTAATAGGTTTACTTTTCATAAGATGGCTAACGCACTATTTAAGTTTAATAGAAAATTCACATTAACATACATCAATTCACAAGAATAGTCCACCTTCAACAACATCTGTGCTGAGATTCTGAAGCAATTGTTTCTCATGACTTTGCATTTTTAGTCGCAAACAGGAACGAGAACTTTCACAACAAGATATTAAGGTACAAGTGAACAGGCATAACTCTCCACTTATATAGTTCATGAACTCAAACGTTGATTTAAAATTCTACGCATGTTTCTTGAAAGTGCTATACAGTGCTGCTTTAAAGGGATAGTTTGGGTTTTTCAAAGTGGGGCTGTTTGAGGTACTTATCCACAATCAGTGTAATACCTGTAATAGATGAGGTCAGCATGTCCACAGTTTGGAGAAAAGAGAAAAAAGGAAAAGAGAGTGTACTGGCAAGAAAGCTAGGCAATGTATTGCTGTAGACAGGGTCAGCAGCAAAACAGACTGATTGTGCAACAATACTTTCTGACCAAAACAGCTGATGTCAGTTCTATGGCTGAGATAATGTAATTTCAAAGGAAATGGCTGTCCGAAGGCAAGGTAAAGTGCGGAAAATATTAAACACATAGCATACACTAAACCTGATTTTTATTTTCTGTGGGCCCTCTTTTAGGTGGCTCAAACACATTTTGCAGCTGACCCTGTCAACTGCAGTACATTGCTTAGCTTCAGTACCGGTAACACTCTCTGATCTTCAAACTGGGGACACGTCAACCTCAATCTACTGCACGTAGTACACTGACTACTGATGAATACCTCATACAGCCCCACTTCAAAAATCCTGAATTATCCCTTTATGTAAGTGACCAACCTAATCTAAATCATGGGAGCTGCTTGTGTGCGGCAAAATTACTTGTATAAATAGGGACAATAATGGATCAGTAATGACAGCTTTAACATTGGCCCCCTGAGTCAGTCCATGACATATATTATATTCTTTTGAATTGAAAATATACAGTATGTGCCACATTGTAACACATCCTATAAGATCTTTAAATAGACTTTTATGTTAGCAGAGTTGGTATGACCATACCAGTGAATAGTACGGTTAATCTAGGGCCAAACGTCTGGGGGAGAACTGAAAGTTCATTCTCTGCGTCAGTAGACTTGGTTTATGGTTCCAAACCATCAGCTGTACTTGGAATGTTTGTAGTGTCAGCTAATCATTCAAGACTCATTGCACATAACTGTTTGAGGAGGTGAAGACATGAATTAGATTCCTACTTATACAGGCGTATTGATGAAACAGTAACCATTAATATCTCTGAGACAGCTGAGGTGCAAGGAGAGGTCACTGCCAGGAGGGAGCAGTGTGGATATATAGTTCACAACACTTAGAAAGGAAATGGCACCACTGTCCACAAACACATCACCACACATCACCATACATAGCAGATATGCAAATGTTCATTTGTGAAGTGCTTCTAAAAATTACAGATGCTTTAAATACAGATCTTGTTCAGTCCAGCAGTGACTCATTCATTTAGCATCAATGCATGAATTAAATGTTATTTATTAAATATTATAGTCATATATCAAAATCTTGGTCTAGAATCTATATCTGGTTTGTGCTTTGCGCATGCTGTACAGTGAAAAAGTTGGGGCAAAAAACCTGGAGAACATTTTTTATGACATTCAACCCCTGCATTTACTTTGCTGTAAATCCATGAAAAGGAAAAACAGACAAAAAAAAAAAAAAAAAAACCATACTGGAAAGCTTGTTTTTCACATGGCAAATATTGACGTATGATGACACCGTGTTTACGTCTGTCCCTATGGTCTATGACAACAGTGCTGACCAAACCTAGCGATACAGTACACAGAGATTCCTCTGAGGGAACAAAGTTCACAGTTTAGACAGTGTCAGCTGACCTTACTCCAGAGGCAACGCTACATGCACTAAAACACAGGTCACTAACACTGATTTAGACTCGCAGAGAATCCCTGCAACAGCCCCCCTCCCCCCTCCACTGCCTTCAGTAGCCACATTTAGCATGCTGTCACTTTGATCAGAACATACTAGAGATAGCCAAACTGACTGCAGAAAGGGGGTTACATCTGCATCAACAGCTCAATTTCTCCTCTTGAGAGCAATGGTCTCACCAGCCATTTAGTGTGGGAAAAGCGGGTGAAATCTCCAATTCAAGCCTTGCTTGCTAAGTGCGTCTTTTCCATTAGTGCTTGCGTAAGTCAAAAAGGGACATTTTCAGGAGCCTGTGATTAGAAAGAGAGTCTCATTTCAGGTTGGCCCTTTGGATCCCATCACAACCTGCAAATTGGGAACTTTGTAATCTACTAAGCTATTTCAGCGTTGTTTTTAAGAGGAAATTATTTGATTCCCCAGCTAAATGGCAGAGATAATGGATTTATTCATGTTTATTGGGCTGGGCTCAGCTGGATTGGGGCATTTCCTGGAGAATGCACACCAAGCAGCGTCTAAAGGATACTGACGGAAACAACTGCGTGAGTGTCTTATCCAAATGTTAGACTGATTTCATAAAGATCTAGACATCCGTTTACAGTGAGGAGACTCTGGGAATTGTCAGGGAGCAGTGACCAAGGTGCACTGCTCAGGAGTGCTGGAGTGCAGGAGTTTTTCTCATCTCCGTTTATCTGCCTGAGTAGTCCCTGCCACTACGTCTCAGGCCTGGAACTTCGTTATCACTTGGCTATTTTGACTGCACTGTTTATTATTGTGTGGTTTGTACCCTTGTGCCATGCCTAAGGAAACGGCTTCAGTTTCAGTAAACCCTGTACATGCTGAAACACAGCAACCACAAAATGTAATAAACAAACAGGGCTTGTGCAACAAAAGGGACAACTGTTATTGTTGCTACTGTGGCCTGAATGCAAGACATGTCTGGTAGGCTGTGCAGTAGCAAAACAAGTGCATTTGATTGTATGCATATAACAGCTGCAAGCTTTAAAGGTCAATACACAGGATTAACCACATTAACCATAATGCCATGTGCTTTGCACTGAAAGATATGAGATACCTTTAGGGCTGATAACGGAATCATGGTGTATACAAACTAGCAATCATTTATCATGTGACTAAGAGAGGATGGCCCTAGGCGTTTCTAAGCTTGAGCCAGTGAGATGAAGATAACTTCATGTCTCTGGTGCTATCTGCTGGCAACAGAAACTCCATGCAAAAGGCTGTAAAACACTAGAGCACGGATCAGGGCCTCACAACATTGCTGAGCAATGAGGAGAGAGAGAGAGATCCTGCCACACCTGTTGTTGACCATCTATCATACTGAGACAATCCATAAAAAAAGAAAAATGAAGCCAAAATTAAAATTTTGCTTGATGCGGAATGTATTTCTTCAAACAAAACACCAAAGAGGGATTAAATTAGATCCTTCCATACTTCTTGTCCATTTTCTAATGGATATAAGAACTCACTATTCATGCTGAATTGGCATGCCTGAATGCAATTTACAGCCTCCAGCATATTTACTTTGAATTTCAAAAACTTTTTATGCTGGTAAATTGTGAGATCACTGATCAGTGAAACACGCTCACAAGTTCAACTGGAGCCAGATAATTAGCAATTATACAATACACAGACCATTTAGTAGAGTAAATAAACAGCTGAGATCCTGCTCTGGTGTAACTCCTGTGGACAGTAAGTTTATGTGAAATTGTTTATATAGTCAGTTATAGTCAGTTAAGACAGAAATATTGAAAAAGATGTGACGAGGTAGATTGAAATTAAAAATGCTAAATGTAACAAAAGGACAAGTGATCTATTTATTGTTTTGAGGAAGAGAAATTCTTTCCTCAGTCTCCAGAGACTCTACCAGTCAATTTGGCTGGCCTTACCTTCATCAGTCAGTTGGAAAAAGATAGTGATAGCAGTGTAAACATGTTTGGATCGCCGTGTTGATGCAAATCTCAGGGATCCCAGTTTAAAGGACAGTTGTTACAGTCATTAGGCCTTTGTTGCAATTCCCGTTGGGGTCTACTGCTCTGTCCTCACTGCAAACCCTCGCTCCCTTCCCCACACACCCTTCATTGGCATCACTGTCTTCTGAGCTGCCCTTACTCCTCCCTTGCTGTTCGCTCTGCCAGCTATGCCTGCTGTAGATGTATCCATTCACGGGTGCAGGGTTCCTGAGGTGGTTCATCTTCATGCAGAGGAGTTCCTTGAAGGCATACCTGAACTCAGGGCTGCGGCAGTAAATGAGCGGGTTGAAGGCAGAGTTCGCATAACCTATCCAGTTGAGTATCCTGAAGGTGAGGTCGATGTTATCCACCTTCCATATGGCCACCACCACGTTGAGCAGAAAGAAGGGCAGCCAGCACAGAGTGAAGATCCCCATGATGATGCCCAGTGTCTTTAGGGCTTTGTGTTCCCGCAGGCAAAACTTGGCCTTCTTGTTGCCTCGTCCGTTGTTGGCCTCCAGAGATTTGAGGTTGATGTTGTCGCTGTTATGAAAACGTCCAACACTTTGGTCAATCTTCTTCAGTTGCTGCTTGGCCTCCTGGAAAACGCGACTGTAGACAAAAACCATTATGACCAGAGGGATGTAGAAGGAGATGATAGAGGAGGTGATGGCGTAAGCCATGTTGGTGTTGAACTCGCAGCAGTTACTGTCCTCAATGCACTTCTTAGCTTCCTTATCATCTGATATCCACCACTTCATGTGGATGGGCAGGAAAGATATCAAGGCGGCAATCACCCACACCAGAACAACCACAATACGAGCTTTGCCCTTGGTCAGCATCGACTGGTAGCGGAAGGGAGAAGTGATGGCCAAATAACGGTCTATAGCTATGACACACAGGGTCTCAATGCTTGCAGTCACACAGAGCACATCAGTGGCAGTCCAGAACTCACACCAAAAACTACCAAAGTGCCAGGTCTTAAAGATAATGTAACAGGCACCAAAAGGAACCACAATGAGACCCATGACCAGGTCAGCACAGGCAAGGGATGTGATGAAACAGTTGGTGACATTTTGGAGACGCTGGAAGCGGCCAATCGCTGTTATTACTAGGATGTTGCCAAAGACAATACACAAGACGAGTAAGGACATAATCATGCCCAGCAGGATCATTGTTGCCTCACTGTAACTCTCTTCATTCTCAGGTGGGACTGCTGACATGTTGGTCGTCGCTGTACTCACATTGAGGTACCCTGTGGGGGTCGTGCTTCCCATCTGAAGAGACCATATGTGGATAACACACACAAAAGCACACACACACACACACACACACACACACACACACACACACACACACAAACACACACACACACAATATCACAATTTTAATCTAAAAGTGGCATGTTAACAACAGAAAACAAGAAACTAACGCTGTTAAAAAAATCTGCATATAATATGTCAATAAAACTAGCACTAACAAAAATGCACTGATGTGTGCTTTATTTTCACAAAAAAAAAAGAACAGAAAGTACAGAACCAACTCCACAAAACACACTTATCACATCCTGTTAGGCTTCAGCAAACACAGCCTAAAAACATGCTAAACAAGCCAAAAGTTTTAAAAAAAACAAACCTCCACAAGTAGATGTCTTGTCTCCTGCCTCCCATACAAAGTAAAAATGTCACTGTTCAGGTAGTTCCAGTATTCACTGTCACATGTCCTTCTTTCTACTGTTTTTCTTAATCTCCATGTGTCTCACTCACTCGGTCCCTCGGTTGTGCAGTGTTTCTTCTAATGTGACTCCCAGGCTATTTGTCAGAGCCCTTATAACGTGCAGTGATGACATCATGGTCAGTGCTCAGCCAATCAGACAGCCAGCCTGCGGAGGGTGCTAAGAGCTACTGAGAGTTTGAACACATTGTCCCCGCAGCAGCGGCTGCATGAGACAAAAGCAGCAAACACAAGCAAAGACTTTTTCTGACTTTTAGCTCTTGCTTTATATCTTAAAAATATGCATAAAATAGTTTAACAGTCCTACATATATTTGCTAATTTTAGAATGCAGGCATTTTGTTAAGAGATGAGATAAAACATTTGGTTCAGTTGTGCAGTCCAAGCACTGAGGGGGTATTAGAGCTCTTGCCTGTTAGTCTGGAACATATTGAAAACAGGTGAAGCTTTCTTTGACTCTTTGTAAAGTGAGGAGAAAGTTGGCAGCACAAGTCATCCAACTGGCAAGTTAAACCAACTTCATTGTATAATCTATGATTTATTGAGGTTTGACTATTACAGCTACACTTGTCCTGACTAAAAATTTAATGTTTGAGTCCTTGCAGATGCATAAAATAAAAGACATTTGTGTTTATGCAATGCTACATTGATAATGGTTAAATAGAAAATTCCCTTGTATTTCTTGTATGACTCTGCAACCAACTGTACCCTGCAGCACACGAACAAGCTCTCACGCTGTAGTACATTAAAATAGAAAGAAAAGGCGGTTCAGAAAAAAATTTGCATTTATGTAAGTTTTCAAAGTATATGCAAAGACTGTGCTATTCATTCTAGTGTTACTGTTCATGTATTGGAAATACTAATCAAATTTGGAGACAGAATGGTCTGTGTTATTAATGTATTAGCTAAACAAACATAGAGCTCTCCATTGGAACCGAAATGCTATCAGTGATAGAGCTCTCCATTGGAACCGAAATGCTATCAGTGATCCAGCTATCCAGTTTGTGCCTCAGCCATGAGTCAACATGATGCAGTCACACTAAATAACTTTCACTATGAATATGTATAGAAATAAATAATAAAAATAATAAAAATAATAATAATAATTTTTATTTCTATAGAGATTTTCAATGCTCAAAGACACTACAATAAAACCAGCATATTAAGTACATTAAAAATAGATGACGCAAATAGAACTGATAAAATACATGAAACCAAGTGAAACAATAAAACTAGTAACTAACAGCAGGTGAAATGTAATTTTATTAGAGGGTTAAGGCTAATATAAAGATGTAGGTTTTGATAAGTAATCTGACTGTGTCCAGGTCAGTGCAGTCTGTGAGGAAGGTAGTTCTGGTGATTTGGTTGATGTCATGTTCAAAGGGGAGGTTGCTGTCAAAAATGACTTAAGGTTACAGATATGTGGAGATGGAGACAGGTTGGAGTTGTTGACGGAGGGTTGAAGTTATGGGTATTTTTTGTGAGAGATTTGGGACCGATAATAATCATGTCAGATTTATTAAATTGAGGAAGTTGGTTTGCATCCAGGTTGTATATCAGTGAGGCAGTGGGTCTGTGTGGAAGAAGTAACTGGGGTGATGGATATGGTGGACATGTAGATATGGACGTCGTCGGCATAGCAGTGGAAGGGGAGACCATGTTTACGTATGATATTTCAGAGTGGCAGGACCAAGCACCGAACCTTGGGGGACGCCTTGTGACAGAGTGCAGTGCCAGTGATGTTGGAGTAGTTTTCCAGTCAGGAGAGGAGTGGTTGATGGTGTCAAAGGCTGCAATGAGGTAAAGCATGATGAGGACAGTGAGGTGGCAAGAATCAGAGAGGAGGAGGAGGTCATTGCTGACTTTGAGGAGGGCTGTTTCAGTGTTGTGTTATGGGTTTTTATACAAGCATAAGCTGTATTTAAAGTGAGGGCCCTGATAACCATTTGGATTGGGGATGCACTTGAGAACTAAACAGTCAGTGGAAAGACTGCGTCCCCAGATTTATTCTGTGAATAAATGTTTTACAGGACTTGGACACCAAGTTAAGTACACCAGGTCTGACACCACACAACTCTCCAAAATCTGGCTTGTGCTGTAGATGGAGCATTTTTCATTTAATATCTGTCCACATCATCTTTCAACTGACTTTGCCTTTGGCTGCCACAAATCAGAATTTAGTTCCTGTCACAGTTGCACCAGATTACTGCAGAAGAATAATCAGTGCTCATTCTGATGTCTGTCATCAATAGATAAAATAATTATTGCAGGCATTTCTTGTTGTGTAATGATTATGCTTTCTTTGACGAAAATCCAGAAAATCACAAGTCCAGGCAATTTCGTTCAAGTACAGTATTGTGGAAGGTCGGGCTTGCTTTGTGAATAATCCATTATGATAGAACAGGGACTATAAACAGGCCTTTGAGTTGTGTTTAGTTCTCTATAGGTGCTTGCAAGTGTGTTTGTGTGTGTGTCAAGGTCTATTCTAACCTCGCTGGGGGGAAGTGATGAGAGTTTCCAGAGCTCTGACCTTCAATGACGCCACAGGCACTGTGCTTTATCCATGTGCTATACTTGACAATGAGCTTTCTCACAAAAGTCCATATGACTAATGATGGATGCAATAACAAATCCGACACGTAAATCTATGTTTGGATCAAAACTCTCGGCATTCATGCAGATGTTACGACACACTTTTTAACATGAAACAACAAAGCTCAGATGCATGCATTGCCTCCTGCTATGATTTCTTATATTGCTCTTGGGCCTTAAATATTTTGTTCTTATGTTGCCCCCCTAGTGTAGGTCCATCTTTCTAGCTCTTTAGTCCATATCAAAATCTCATTATCTTCAGGGCAGATTACCATAAAATGTGTAATTAATATTCATGGCATCCATAGACAGATTTATACTGATTTTGGCGACCCTCTAACCTTTTTTCTAGTTAAACACTTTGTTGAATGACAAACTATCTTGGCAGGTTCCCCTGAACATGGATATTCATGATCTCAGACTGAATTCAAATGTTGTGATGACCCGCTGATCTTTCTTCTAGCGCTACCATTGGACTGACATTTCCACTTGCCCAAGAAATATCAAAATCTTATGCACACATTGCTCTGAATTTGACAGAGCACATCTATTCTCCCTAGAAGATAAACCCTTGAACACTGCTTGAGCTTTCCTCTTGCATCAATGAGATGAAAATATCAACACCGCACCAAAGATAAACATGAAAGTTTGCTGAGCACATGGATGAACCCCATGGCCTTATCTCATGTGCAATCTACAGGACAAACCCAACATGTTTAGGCTCACTGTTGGTAAGGTCAGCATGTTGTCTTCACCCTCAAATATTCAAATATAGTAGGCTTAGTTGCACTCAGTCATTTAACAAGACTTTTCATGTCTCTGGTTATAAACAAAAGCAGATTTTAGAAATAATGAAAAGGCTATCAATTTCTTGCCTAACCTGTATGATCACATGATAATTCTATTTTCACATAGTAATGGGAATTATCTGGGGATGTTGGCTTTGAGCCCCTAGCTCCTTAAAGGCAGGGTAGGTAAGTTTGAGAAACTAGCAAGAAACTGCTGGATTTTGAAAGTATCCAACAGAGAAACTCCCACCCCCTCCCTTCTGGGCTCCTTCCAAAGCCACGCCACCAAAACAAGTCAACGCGCTTTGCAGACACCACAGGAGGACGAGCAGAGTGTGATGAGCGGAGAGGAGCGCAGTGCAGCGGCTCCCATCAGGGGTAAGAAAACATCTAACTTTATTATTATGAAAATAAACAACTAACCCGGCTGTTAGTACTCACTATCAAGCTAGCATGTTATTATTAGATTTAGGTTTAAAAAGACTGAGTTTTAAACAATAACAAGCTGCCTAGCTAACTGTAAGCAACAGATAGCTGTGCTAACAGCTGTGGTAACATTGGGCAAAGCTTAAAACAGGCTGATACACATTTTCTCGTTACCATCAGTTACGCTACACGAACGTGAATTTCGTGTTAGACTCATAACATGTACGTTGTTTTGCATGTTAGAGCTTCCACCTTGACAGCATTATTGTCTCTGATGAGGACTGGACTCCAGAGCCAAGCACAGACTGGGACAGGACTGGGGTTGAGGCGAAACAGAGGAGGAAGGGCTGCCGGGGTCTGAGGAAGAAGAAGCAAGACGGAGAAGACGAGGTGCAAGCTAAGCAGCACATATTCTAGGAGCTGCGTCGAGCTTCACTCTCCAGCAACGGCATATGAACAGGTATATATATACATATATATTTTAATATTAGTCTATTATCTCCCGGTGTACTTGTCTCAAAGTTTCTCTGGTGTTTCCCCCTAAGCCCTTTGGGTGTCAAAAATAAAGTGCTATATAAATGTAATCCACTATTATTACTTTTTTATTATTGTTTACTGATTACAACAACTAACTACAGCTCTGCTTCAGCCATCGGCTCATCTGTGTCATGTACATTGACCTGGTGTGTAATGTGAACACAGAAGTCCTGTTAGAGAACAACAAACCCCTGTTCAATAAAAATATCTAATAATGTTGATAAATGTTACAACTATATATTCCTTTACAGGCCAGAATCTGAGGACTGTGGACAACATCCAGACTACAGTATTTCCATGCACCACACATGGATGATCTTCCAGACCCAGGACAGAGTAACAGACAGTTAAGTCAGGCAGCATACAGACAGTTTGTAGTGTGGCAGTGTGGAGCATTCGGACGGGCTCACAGAGTTGTGATACTGAGTTGGAGTTTCTGGAAGATATGCAACGGTTATCCTGATCCACCAGGAAAGTACAGAGGTTTAATCCTAGCAGGGTGTAAGATGTAATGTCACTAACTGCTACACAAATAATTCCCTCCACTATGTGGATGAATACCTGTACATTGTTTTCTTTTTATGCCCAGGAGGGTAGAGAAAATACAAAGATTTTTCCCTGTTCCGGATAATATTTTTATTCTTTTTTAAATAAAACATTGAAAATGATAAATGCCTTTTCTTTACACTTGCAGCATAAACAATCAAGCAACTACATTTATGTCTTATGTCTGAAATAATGACATCCAAATGTGGTAAAACACTTGTTTATTGTTATCATATACTACTAAAACTACAACCTATATCACAAATAGATCATTTTAAACATCATTAAAAGTAGGTATATACAGGAAGAGACAAGGTGTGTCCAGAGGTGTCCTGACTGATTATGAAGACAGTTCAGACTTGTATGTAGCATCGTATCGCTGCTGTGGAGATGATTTAATATATCACAGTCACCTCTCTGACATGATTACCACATTTCAAAACCAACCATATAGCTTTTTGTTTTATATTTTGCTGTATCTAGCAATACAGTTGGGGCAGGGACACCTGACTGAACCCCATGTTGACGGGGCTCATCTGGTCTCCTGGTTCTGCTTCGAGGCTTCTCCTCAGTAGTAGACAACCGTCGGAGGAGGAGGAGGATGGCACTCTGGAGGTCTGCGATGTAACTGTAGTCCTTCTCCACCTTCAATGAGTACAAGCTCCACTTCCTGGAGTTTTTGTTGTACACCTTGCTGTACCTGATAATACAGAGAGGAGGATCAGCTTAGTGAAAAGTTTGTAACACCTGACATTGTTCTCTTATAGAGTAGTTAGCATTTCCACATAAAAGGCAATCAGTTACAACAATAAATCAGCACAATCTATCTGTATTCCTCATTCTGTATTATATATTATATAATATTTTTGGACTCATCACTTATAAATGTATTGAGTAAAATGCACAAGAGTACTCATATTGCAACGTACTGAACTGTGTCATCAGCTTTTCTCCTGGCTGGACTGTGGACATGGTGGTTGTAATCCAGGCCAGCCAGCGTGGTCCATTCAGCGTATACTGGTGAGAAGTACAGGGCTATGAAAGACTCCAAATCTGCAGGTGACCTGAAGGCACAGTAGAAATAAAACATACAGGAATTTTTACTTCTGGTAAAATAAGTAATAGCATAACAGCAATTACAGTAAAAGGTTTTCACACTGTAGGTTTAGTTACGAACAAAGTCAAACTAAATTATAGGTAGCTTATATACCAGAAACGCAGATACTTGGGGACCTTTAGCCATCATTGTTTATGTATACTAACATTGAAATGTCTTTCTCATAACTACAAACACACTGCTACATCACCACATTTGTAAAAGAGTAACATTCAGTCAAACAACGCAGACACAACATAATCACACAAACAGATTAGATACAAGGTGTAAAGATAGGTGTAAACATATCTATATAACAATAAACCTAGATGGTGAATAACTAAACCGGCGTAGTCTACACCTGCATTGTGTTACCTAATGTTAGTGTCGGAAAACACAGCTTGTCCTGCTGTTTTCCAGCTCACCGACAGCTAGATAGAATTCATCGTCTCTACTCTGGCTCCTACACCAGCCTGCACTCGTAGCTACCGTTAGCTGTATGCTAAGTAGGTAGCTACGTTTGCTAGTGATGAATGTAATCATTACCATCAAAATGATGAAAGCCAGATTACCTGTCCAGCAGAAATGAAGCGACCACGGTGTAACTTTTCAGCCCCTCGGGGTACCTTAGTTGTCACCATCATTGAAAAGCCACGCAGATATTAACTCCGGTTTGACCGCTTCGCTCGTCAGGTGTGAGAGCTGACCGGGTGCGTGCATGTGAGCAGCTCCTGTAGCAGCAGGGCTGGTAGCCATGGTAGCGAGGGAGAGTGACAGTCAGCCAGCCAATCATTGCATTCGGTACGAATGGAACGAGTGGCTGTGTTTACTGCAGCCCTGAGAGGACTACAGACAACCGATTTTTATACTCTTTTTCAGAGCACCTAACTTTTAATATGCATTGGTGTATGAAGACAGTTTCAACAAATATGACAAAAAGTGTTTTAGAAGCAACTCGCCTACCCTGCCTTTAATATTGCCTACTTTTTCTAAACCTCCTTCGACTACTGCACTTGTTAAACTTCACCCTGCTTTCTGTCTTAGAAAGTGGGAGTCTCCACGTTCGATTAATCCTCACTGGTTTCATCCGTCTGTTACATCTGTCTCCCTGTATCCTGTCACTTCTAGGCAGAGTCAATTCAAATCTGGATAACCTAACTGTCTGGGATCCTGTCGCCAGTAAGATACTGTACATCTCTCTGTTTAGTCAAACACTGATACAATAAATCTTCTTCCCCTTCACACAATGTCTTCTTGAATTCACACTTTTCTTCTTCATAGAAAGTTGTGATACTGATTCCCATCCTGCCAACTATACTGTATTTTTTTCCTGGACTCATTGTTCCTCTAAGGAAAGGTTTCAGGAGCGAGAGAGGTGTGTGGACTCATTTCCAGAGAGGAAATGAGTCTACACACTCTTTTGTTGTTCTCTTAAATGTCAAATGACTTTTATGGTATTACATTTTCAACATTTTTGTAAAAATAAACATAACCAAAGAAACGCTTATTCTGCTCCTTGCTGAGAGATAGATGAGAAGATCGATCCCACTCTCATGAATGTACTTTAATTATGAAACTAGGGTCAGCAGCTGATTAGTTTAGATTAGCATAAAGACTGGAAGCAGGGGGAAACAACTAGCCTGGCTCTGTTACAGAGCAGAGATGTAAGAACAAGTTGTAGATTTATGGGGAGTTACATGCTAGTTCTGTTTCTTCACCAGGCAGAGCTAGCTGTTTCCCCTGCTTCCAGTTTGCTATGATAAGCTAATCATCTTTAGCATACTGACATTGGAGTGGTATTGATCTTCTCATCTAACTCTCGATAAGATACTGAATAAGAGTATTTCCCCGGATGTTGGACAGTGCATTTAAATATCAACTAAATTCTTACACAGTACAGTACAAAATAGTGACAAGCAGCAGAGTTCATTTAACACATCTAGGCAGTGCTGAACACCAGAGTCCTATCAGACATTATGAGTTAACAGACTTTTTTTAAAAATTTTTTTCATTAAATATCAACACTGAAAAATCGGTGGAACATTTGTAGTTTGGCAGATTAGAATTTGAAATAAACTATTAGCTTAATTATATGACAAATGTATTTGTTGATGTATGACAAGCACACACATACATTCATCTCTGTCATACCCACCTGCAAACACACACACACACACACACACACACATGAATCCACAAACACACAAGATTTTACTTGTACACACATGCAAATACAGAAATTTCCTCACCCCTACACTTCTTCTACAGGAGACAAATCAAATGAATGAAAACATCAAAACATTTATTTCAAATCAAATATGATGATGATAAAAAAATCTATTCTAATAGTCAATAAATAATCTATTTAATCTCTGTCTGACTCAAGGAATTAATGTCCAGGCCAGTCATGTCCTTATTTAACTCACTGGAACAAAGACATTCCCCTTGGGATTAATTCAGAGAGTGAACCACTAATTGAGTCTGTGGTAATGGCCCCTAGGGGACTGTGGGTGAGGTCCACCCAAAAACAAACGAGTGTATGACCATCAAAGACCAAAAAATCCAACACTATTTGCACTACGCTGCAACTACAGAGGCAGAGCATGTTTTTGTTGCAAGTGGAAAGTATCCAAGTTGGTATTACGTGTGGTTCAGATAAACAGAAACAGAAGGACAAAACAATTTTGTATATCTCAAATGGATCAGACTAAGCAGTTATTTACCGGGTGTATGACTCATTGTTCATTCAGTTTGCATCTGATAAACAAGTTTGGGCTGTGGCGTCCAGACAGAGCTCAATGTATAAGATAAATAAATAAAAAGTTATATATATCACATACAGTACATTACACAGTTAGTTTCACACACTCACTGCTGCTCTTATTTTTACAAGCAGGAATTTCTTAACATTTCACTAGCATACATCAACAAATGTCTGCCTGTATGGCATTAATGGTAATAAAAATAATGTCCCAGTTATCGTTAACTCAACTGTACTCAATGAAAGAGGGCAGAAAGGCTTCCCAAAGCCTTTCTTCACTTGGCAGAAAAATTGCCAGTCTCATGAGAGCCACTTTAATTGTCGTGACACACAAAGAGAAGCACTTACAGAGGGTATTAGATTTATTATTAGACATGTTTGAGGAGGTTTAAGGTTAAATGCCTGGATTGACCCAATGACCTAGCTTAACCAGAATTTCCTGTTGGAGAACATGGATTCTGCCTTAACTCTGGGACTTGAAGCAGGATTTACAGTGTGAATTAGGTAGTCAAGATCTGAGCTGAACTATTACCTTTGTTTAACCCTATGGTAAGAACAGTAATGAATAACTGTCCTTGTGAATTAAGTAGTGTACAAATCTGGACCATTCAGCTAAAAAGTCCCCATAGATCTACGGTCAGTACAGAAGGGATTTATAATCCATCCTTGGGGTTGGGCCACTATTTTTTTTAAAGCAAACTACTTAGATTAATTAGATTAATATAAAGAAAAAGATATCAAAACTAAATGTTCCTCTCCTGAGACATTTATACAGCATCCTATGCTGTTTCTGTTGTTGGTGCCATTTGAAATCTGATTATAGTGTTGTCTCATTTACTGTTAATGGCCAAAGGCAGTGATAAATATGATGGCAGTACAGTAAATAGAGATATCAATAAATGAACAGCTACCATTTCTGTCTCCCAAACAGACTGAATGAAAGTGATGGACTGGAGGCATCTGAGGTCCAATCCTGGAGCTTCCAACAATATTAACCATCTACATAAATTCTTGGACACCAGTTAGTTTTAATGGAATGGAAATAAGGATGCAAGCCACTTTCTCTCCATGCCTAAATTAGTTTTTAGCCCTCTTTCACATGCTTTGAGCACTCTCTATCGCTTTATCCTTTACCCTACAGAAAATGGATTTATAATTTCTGACCTGTTGTAACCTACCACTTATAACTTAGACACCTGAGAATAAGGTTGACCCGTGAAATTAAAGTCCTTTGTTCTTCCAACTTCTTGATTCTTGATTGCTTTCTCTTTGCCACTTAAGGAAACAATTCATCCTCTAACAACTCCCCAGCTAGATCCTGCCCACCTTCCAAGCTCTAATTCAGTGATTAATTGCAGAAAAATGTCAACTTTTGACCTGCTCCACGCCAAGAAAGAAAGGGATGCGAAACCAATGAGTATCTCTGGTTTTGTTTTTGTCATGACTTTGGCAGACATCCAACTTGTATAAATAGCTGCAGTCTTTCCACTGAAGCCACGAGTTATGAGACCTATTCACAAGATGCATTTATTGTGAAAGAGACAGTTGTGATGTGTTACTTATGGTTCAACGATAATACTTGGGGAGGAGAGCTTACCATTCCTTTGGCAGTGGGTAAACTGAAAACAGATGAATGGAATCACAAACCACAAGCTCAGTCATTTATTACTTATTTATCACTCATTTATCAAACTGTTAGAATGTACCACCCTTCCACACACACATATACATGGAAATGTACAAAATGGCTAGCAGTGACAATTAACTAACTGTTGTTTACAGCCTCTAATTATTAAAACCAGAGCGCATTGACAGACCACAACAATCTCAGAAAAAGTGACAAAGGAAAAGCCACATTTAAATGAACTTTGAGATATTTTATAATACCTCTCGACATGACCCAACATTCTCTTCTGATGCTCTGTGTGTGTGTGTGGACCTCACGCCCCACCTTAACTGCATGCAGCTGGATGGTACCCCCTCCATTAGAATTCATAAAGAAATATATGGTGTCTGAAAATAATCGGGATATGCATCTCTATTACTGAGGCAGATGCATCTCGATGCACTGCAAACGGTCCAATACATTGAAGATACATACGAAGCGACTACTAATGTGGTACGATCCAGTTCACCCCTATTACAATATCGCAATGTAATAGATTAAGCATATGCTATGCAACTTAATATGGTACTGAGAGTTTCATTTTTTTTTTATTGCATTAATGATTTGTGTCTCTACTACTGCAACTATGTAAGCATCTCATTTATGCAGTTTATTTTTAACCTCTAACAAAAGATAAAATAAAACCTTGCCTTGAACCAGTCCTTTTTCTCTATCTCCAGTTAATCTTTTATAAGCAATCACACACTTAACAGTTTTAGGAAGTTGCAATACTTGCTCACCAGTCTTGTACTGCTGGAGATAGCCAGAGCTGAATCTGATGGGGAGGGCAAGGCAGACGTCTCCGCACTCACACCATGTCGCAGCTTCAGTCTCTCTTGAAAAACTCCAATGTGTATCCAAACATTTGATTTGTAGGAATTTGGACGAACATGTTGCTCTTCCTCCTCCATGTTAATCAAACATGACACACATCGGCCTTCTTAGTGGCTGACAGACTACTGGCAGCAGTGGAGTTGAGAAACAATTTAGGAGGAATCAATCTGAATGTAATGAATACAATTTGATACCAAATGATTGGTCACATTTCTAAATAATAAAGGCATATGGACTCTACTAATAAGTGTATTTAAATAAATCAAAAATTACTGACGCAAAGATGTACACCTCGAGGTCATCCTAAATTGTAACTGATACACACTTTTTTAACAATCGCATCTTCAACTTTTTATGCTGGTGCACCGATGCGAATCAGTGAATCTTACCATCCCTAGAAAATAATGTCAGAGACTATGTACTGCATATCACCTCCACCTGATGAAGAGAAAGCGATCTGTACTGGCAGAGGACAAAAAGGCACATGATGAGGGCAAGTCCCTACAGGAAAGACAGCTGCCCCTCCAAATTCCATGTTTATCTTTCACTTTAGCTTTCATACCACATGTTCCTTGTGACCGCACATGCGCACCACCAGGGGAACCATGGTGCGCACCATGATGGGAACCGTGGGACTATGGTTAATGTTGGCTGTGTGCATACTATGATGTATAGGCTTATTAAATTTACTTGGTTTTGTGTTGAAGGAGAGCTGGCTATCAGGCACCTGTATTCTGCTGAAATGCGCATATAGCTTGTGTGAGGTGCAATTATTTATAAGGAGGATTTGCATTTCTCTTAAAGCAACATTATGTAAGAGGTGTTTTTTTTTGTATGATTTGGTGCCTCGACTATTTCAGAGTGTCATTCACCCATGTCATAAATAAGCACAACTGCATGTGCATTTGTTATGATTGCATTAAGATCAAAAACTAGCAAGTCGCCAATTTTGCCAGGCATCTGCCTTGCTGCCTTTTATTTCATGAAGTTCTCGCCAACGTCCAGCAGCTTCTTACTTGGTCTTGCTCTTTTTCTCTTCTTAGCTTCCTCCATCATCATCCTTTTCTGTCTATTTGCCTCTGCTATTAGCTAACGTTGTTCAAAGTAAATGTACAACGTTGTCCATAGCGGCTGCTCAGCCCGGTTATGTTGCCCACTCGCCTGGGTCCTGCACGAAGCCGGCGCCGCTCTCCACCAGGAGCAGAGTAATGTTGCTTGAAACTTGGGTGGCGAGCTAGCCACCAAAGCTAGACAGCAACCGACACAAGAGCACTTACAGTAACATTACTGATGTCCAAGTGTGTTATCTAGTAGGTTTGCTAACATCAACTCGAGATTTATAGCTAATGGCTAAACTGTCTGTGAAACATCTGACTTAACACAGGCAAACGTCAAGCAGGGGCAACAACACAAGACACAGCGAGTCAGCTATTAAGTTACTAGTTGAATAGAAAGAAGACCAGCTTGGCTTTTGTCCTGCATCCTTTCAGTTCTTTTATCTCATGCCAACGAGTACAAACCAGTCCGATATTTACTCGTGTCTGCTCTCCTGCCCTTCACTTTCTTCTTTTTCTCATCTTTTTCTCAGAGCTGGAATTTTCATAAGTAACCTTTGCATTATAGTAATAGTAATAACTGGAAATGATCAGCCTTTGTAAAAATATACTCATTATCGCAGAGGTAGAGTGTCATGCATTTTCACCCAGTCACTCAGGGAGGCTCAAGTAAAAATATTTGAATAGCGGGGAAAGTTTAGACAAAAACACACACACATACACACACACACACACACACACACACACACACACACACAAAACAAGTCACCTATGTTCGCTGCAGCTAAACTGTTCTATCTACAGCAAGAGTTCATTATGCAGCTACACTTGCGATTCCAATAAAACTTTGTTAAAACTTGGGAGCTAGACTGAAAACATTTTGAAGCTTTACCCAAAATAGAGGCATTAAAAGTCCATCCCATAGGCCTGGCCCAAATCCAAAATGATTTATATTTACTCTGTCATACCATCTATTTTCATGTGATCTACAGGAAGCTGCATTTTATCACACTTTTTATCACACATGATTATAGTCAAGTGGAGGCACATATTTGCTTTGATACAAAGAACAGACGGACTCTGGATAGAATTATGCATAACAAGTTCCATTCTTTTTAGCATTCATGCAATGTGCGTGTACGTTTTTTGTAGTTTTGGATGTTTAAGATTAGCAGGCCTAAAAGCGCTTTTGAGGGGTATCCCTGACTAATGTGCATTGAAAACAATGTTGATGACTTTGACTTAACTGTCATATAAGTCACGATTTGTATATAACAACTGTTCCTTCACTTGCTGCTATGCTGCATTGCTTTTGTGCCATTAACAAAATCCTCCTTGCATTGTCTGAGGTTCTGTTGGTCATACGGAAATGCAAAAGCAGTGCATTATAATTGCTTTTTTAGGAGCCTTTAAATATCTTTTTTTTCTTCTATAAAGGCAGCCTATGTGGTTTTGCAGTTAATTGCAGTGTAGCATGAAATTGGCCAAACTGCAGGCATTCCACTCAATCCATCAAATAGAGGGTCAGAATAAGCATGAAATTCATGATAAATGTGAAATTAATAGAATGAAATGAGAAATTATATAATAAAAGTAATAGACTGTGAAATTACTTCTTATGAGCCTCAATCATTAGCATATGTAGTATGTCATTGATCAAATTTATTTAAAAAAGTATTTTATTTGCTAGGTCTTAAGTCTCTGACACTGTCATGTTAGGCATCTTACATACTGTAAAGAGTCTGAATCATAGAAGCATTTTCTACAATTTACAGAAGGTTACTACATAAATGAAGAGGAAAACTGAATGAAAGGAAAGAAAGCTCAGAAATGGCTGTATTTCTTAAGAAACTTAAGAACGAATGGCCAAGGACAGCGGGGGTTAAAACTGCTCGGATGATTGGTACTTATCTTCTGAGCGTTAGTGATATTGGTGAGGTGAGGTGCCTGTACAGAGCCCAAAGGATACTAAAGGTCAGCACCTACCCCAGCCACAGCCTGTTTACCCCGATGCTGTCTGGCAAGAGATGCTGTCATAACACTAGACTTAAGAACAGCTTCTTTCCTCAGGCTGTGAGAATCATAAATTCATCCTCAGCACTCCACCATGTAAACTGTTTTATTTCAATGACTTGTTATTTATCCACTTATCTACCGTGTATAATTTTTGTATATTACGTTTTGCTTTTTGTGAGTATCAAACATGGAACTATAATTTAATCTTATTATACAACCCTATATTTTAAAATAAAAATTCATCTACCTTGTACTGTTAGATAAAGCCAACTGATTCTAGCAGCTGTGGGGAGAGCTTTTGCTAACACAGCCATCTTAGATCAGCCAAAGTGGTATGTATACTTCATATTCAAGAACATCCACCACATCCAAATATGATTTACTAATCAGTTACGATAAGTTAATACCTTTCACTCAAAGCTCCTAAAGACTGAGGAGGAGAATATCGTTTTTTCTCAGTTACTGATGCTTTGCCGGTGTTGGATAATATATCAAACCATCGCACATTGCCAGCACTCCATGAAAATAAGCATGGAAATCTGAAACAACATAAACTCAGAATAAGGAGAGAACAATTATACAATGGTATTCCATTCTGAATGGATATTGTTTCTTCTATGCTGCTTTACTTTTATCTTGGATTCATGGTTATATGAATATATATTACCATAGAGTCCTCTGGGCCAGTCCAGTCTGAACAGTTGTCAAGTTTATCAGTAATCAGTAGAGGACTGTTTCCACTGTGTCTTTACACAATGAGCCACTGCTGCCAGTGAGTAACACTCCTTTCTGGCTTTCAGATCAAAATGAATTACCAGGTGCTACCATCCAATATATATATATATATATATATATATATATATATATATATATATATATATATATATACATATGCATTTGGTTTGGTTTTCTACTATAATGCCTGATGCCATCGAAAACAGCATAATGCATTAGTGCTGACAGAGATGGGCAGTATTTCCATTTAATGTATTTAAAATACGTATAAATTACATTTTTTTATTTGTATTATATTTTTTATATGTAGATAAAACACTTTAAAAGCTTGAATTTGAAATACATTGTTTAATATGTAATTTTATTCTCAAAAAAGGCATATTTTTATTCCCAGGTTAAAAACTGTCAATTAGCCTAATCACGGTCTTTGGCTAAATGCAAGTGAATCACGTGGCATGTGCTGTCGGCTCTAGCAACGTGCTCATTGTAAACTACCATATTTCATTTGTGCTCCTTATGACCAATAGCTTGAGGAAAGAAGCTGGTTTGGTGTTTACTAATTTCCACCACAAGTCCATGATGAGGAGGCATGATTCAACCCTCCTTGGACAACTACGACCTGTATGACTGAGAATCTTCATAGACAAGCTAAGCGAAACTTACTGAATGACACTAAAATACCACAGACGAAAAGAGCAATTTGCAAAGACGTGCCCTAGACTTGGCAAATATATTTACTAACTAGAAACCACCCAACATGCAGTCCTTAATTTGCAGCCTCCCACTTCCAAGATATCCTGATTGGCCACTTCAAATGAATTAATCTTTTCTATGTGGGGGGGTTAAGGTCCGAATCATATTGAGGCTACTTGATCTCTTAAATGTAATATCTGTTTGTATATAATGCATTTTTAAATTTCTCGTACCAGTATTTTGTATTTTATTTTAATTCGTTTGGTGAGCAAGTATTTGTAACAAGATAACAAGAAACAAGATACTTTTTCATGTGTTTGTGCCCATCTCCAAGTGCAGATTAGTAGCAGACCAACAGTTTCCAGTTTGCCTTTGAGGGGATTTCCAGAGGATGACTGAAGCTACAAATTGTACTGAACTTCTCTGGTAAAACAGGAAGTTGTGTTTGCTCAAATAGAGGATGTGTGAAGGTAGGTTCAGGTTAGGGACTGTACACACATTATCATCACCTTAAGTAAGAGAAAAACAGCAACAAACTACCACAAAATCTGATTTTAATCAGTACTAAATGGGTCACGTTAATTTCACCATTATTAACTAAAAGTGCATTAAGAATTTAAGTTCAGTGCAGTCCAGGGTTTTGCTGCTACATTCTTTTTTGGCCTGGTATGGTACTAAGTCACTTCACTGGCTATATGACTCCATACTTGTGCTTGTGTTACACTATGCTTTTACCATTATCACACAATTGCCACTCAGAGATGGCCATTGTTCAGCATTTTAGTCTCACCACAGTATGTTAATGGAACAGTTATTTTCACATGGCTACCAGTTTCTGTAACTATGACATGATTGTTGTTTTCAGTGGCACAAACAAACAACATTTTTTATTGTAACATTTTGCTATAAATCTCAAGGGATGTGGGTTGAGAAAAAGTTGAAAGACCCTCTCTTGCTCTGCCAAAAACTTTGACTACCCTCCCCTCAGCAAATAAAAATATTAACCCTCTCTCATTTCTGAACCTTCACGCCCAATTAATTCGTATACAGTCCCTTAAAGATGTTAATGGTTAGGACTAGGGTGTGCCAAACGAGACAGAACCTGAGTGTTAGTGCTATGTAATGTTTTTAAACATATTCAAATGCTGACTGTGGACATGGTCACAGGAACAGAAGGGCCTCTTTGCTGACTCAAGACTGAAATGATCATTACTGTAACAGTTTGTCACTAGGTTTTCCATGCATGATTATGGCCAGTTTGGCCCCTGAGTCTGCTGTGCTGAAATCCAGCCTCTAAGTGAAGGCAGAATAACCATTCTGGTGTTGGGATGCAAGACAAAAAGTCATCACAAACCATCTGCTGTCTGTGTTTGTGTATCTTGTTGATACTGCATTTACATCTCGGCATTTTTTCTGCAGTGTTGATTGTTTGTGCTGTGCTGACTACAAATTAGATCTGCACCAGTTTAGCAGCAACTGTGTACGATCATGCTCAAAGCAGCCGTGAGCGAGGGTCAGAATTGACTAAGTTGTCAACATGCATGACCCCGAGTTTGAAGGTCAACAACCTCATACAGCATTTGAGGATACTGTTGAGCAGCCAATAAAGCTATCTCACTTCACTTACCCTGTCTGTGTAACATAATGGAGATGAATGTAATTTAACTGTTTTCCAACAATGAACCTCTGTAATCTTGGTGTGATAAAGATGGGACAAGCTTGTAGGATGAGGCCAATTTGAGGTCATTATCACACTAATGACTTTATGGCACAAAAACACTACCTTGCATATGTACAAAAATCACAGGTTAAATTAGACAGGGGCTTGTGTTTTCTGTTTTTTTGTTTTTTTTACACAGCAGAGTGCCCATTCTGGTAAATTTATGGTAATATTTCCTGTCTGAAAAAAGACACCGCTTTTTCATGTCCTTGTCAGGTTAGTCCTCTGGCAAAACAAGAGAACAGCATGTTGTCTTCCTCATCATAGATGCTATCAATTAAACTTACCTATCTCTGGAAATCTGACAGCAGACACACATACAGACTCAAATGTGTAAACACACAAGCACAGAGAAACATTTATTTTGTTATTTTCTGGACAAAACTATAGTCTGGGCCACAGTGAAAAAGTACATGAGACAAACATTGCTTAAAGTGATGCATCACAGCCAGCCATCTTATTAGTTCTGCAGGTCCCTTCACAGATTGAAGAGATTTATTTAGCATAGCTGATGGCCACCAATGTGGAAATATTCTTGTTAGACCATCTTTTCATTGAGCCTTTATTCCAGATTAATGGTGGAATTGATGAAGTTTTGATTTTTCTCAAATAATGTTGAACCAAAGAAAAGGAGGGTAAACCTAAGCCACCTGCGACCCGCATGGAGAAAAGCAGGCAAAATTGATGAGTGTCCAATTCAAAGTGTGTAAAACAAAGTCAAGAAAAGGGTAGGTGGGAAGGTGCCACTTTCTCTGCTACATTTTAAGAGAACAAGAGAGTTAGCCAGATAGCAAACATCTGTGTTCAAAGGACCATTTCCTGTGTTCAGTTTGTCCTGCATGTGTTCAAATTTCAGGCAGGAGTGGTGGATCCCATCACCACCTATGTAAAAAAATACAGTGAAGAAAACAACGAAGTGCTCACAACTGATACATGTCACAAATTACAAAAGACCATTGTATTACTGAGACAGAACAATTGTTTTCTTCTTATTCATTAAAACATGTTCCACTAGTCTTTTCTTTCTTTCTTTCTTTTAGCCTTTATTTAACCTTTATTTTTAAGATAGCAAGATAGCACACCATTACCAGCTTACAAAGATTATAAAATGAAGCGCATTGACACAGAAACATAATCCAAAGTCCAGAAATAGCAATTGAACTCTTCAGTTGCACAGTTGTTTTTTATCAGAGCTCTGAACTCTGCCAGGGAGACAAGAGCTGATTCATGTTTGAAGAAAATGGATTGCATTGTTGTCTTCAAAATGTTATCATCAAAAACGTTATTGCATATTGGCTGTGCATTAACTGAACTTCTTTAATCTTACTTTAACTGAACTTTTGAAAACCTACTTTAAAAACAGGTAATAAAACTGTCACAGTGTGTATGAATATCACATGTGGAGTTGAATAAATAATATACAATATATAATAGAATACAAAATATATTATTATTATATTTAAACAGCAACAGATTAACCAACAATAAAAAATAACAACATAATGTGTTTAAACATAACTGAGAGAAACACACTTGTGGCAGGGTGAGGCTGAACATGCTAAATGATAATGCATGCTAATATTTGCTTATATGCACTAAACACAACTGCAACTGAGGCTGAAGGGAATGCCATTATTTTTGCAGGTATTTGTATTTGGTACTTTGGCATCATAAACCAAAGTATCAAAGAAATTGGAATTTTGACTTGACGATGGTGCCAGAGGAGAGGTCAGGGTCAACAGTATTTATGTTCTAGGCACCATGAACGTCACAATGTCACAGCAATCCATTCAGTACTCAAGATATTGGAGATATTTCTGTCTGGATCAAACCTGAACCGACAGACCGACACTGCCACCCGTAAAGCCATGCTGCTAGCCTGGCTTATAAAAATTGAAAATTGACCTAATACAATGGAATCAATAAAGAAGAGAGAGTTTTAAAAAGAAAAGGAGGTGTACATGATGTGTATGCGCATGTGATCACCCTTGTGAGTCCACATTTGATATTTATCTCACCCTCAGTTTTAAGGTTCAAAGTACTAGACAGTCAGATCTTAAAGCATATGGTATTAGAACCACTTTCGTGGGTGTATCTGGTAAGGGAGACATCTCTTGTAATCCATTTGTAATCCATCTGATTGAAAAAACTCTGATATTTTTTTTTTATCTCTAAGAGTGCACTCCGGAAGTACTGATTGCTAATCTCAGGCTGCTAAACCTTGCCATTGGGAGGTGTTCTTTATTTTTTTCTGCATCACCTACTCTTCTAGTTCCTCTTTTCTGCTGCCAGGAGACAAACTGTTCAGCACTTAGCAGACACCACCCAGAGGAAGAAGCAAATTGTGGTGGTTGCATAACCACTTACAAACCATGACTGAGGTCAGTGACTTGCTGCTGTAGCTTGGCTGGTATCAATCACCCATGTTTTGTTGAACATTGTAGTTCCAAGTCTTTCACGGAACAATAAATGATAAGGGATGGGTCAATGCATCACAAACGTTAAATACATATTAAGGAATGTGTACTGTGTTAAGCATAGTCAGTCAACATGACAGTATCAGATGTATATTGAGGTATGTTTGAGTGTTTGAAGTCTGACATGTACCTCTGGACTATGTGCTCTTTAGCCAAAATAAATACAGTTTACTGACAGGTTGTTGCTTGGTAAAGAACAAAACATGGCATACCACAGTGATAACCTCAGCAAAACTCCAACTGTCTCTGAAACAACACAACCTCTTAACAACTGCAATTAAAGTGAAGTCAAATGATCTTGATTCTCTTATTCATAGGGCATCACATATTCTTAACATTTGCTAATAGGAGGAAAAATGCTGTGCTAGTCTGGGCAGCATGAGATGCTGCATTTTCTTAAAAGTTTTCCTATGAGTGTTTGTGCAATGTCTGTCCATGTGAAATTACCTTTCTATATTGGCAACAATCCTTTTTTAGATAGAATTCCTTTCTTGCATCAACATGTTCCTCATCAATAATCTCACTGAATTTACATAATGCCACCACCTCTCCTTATCAGTCTTCACTAACATGTAAACATTTTGTTACACTCTAGCGATCACATGAAGATATCCAGAATTAAATTAATGCACAGTGTCACAAGGGCAGACTGGCCCTCCCACAAGACTTTTTAAAAAAATTCCATTTACATTTTATCAATAAAATGTAATATATAGAAGCAAATGGACAGCAACATAAAGTAATGGACTGTGTATAACTCTTCACATAAACCGAGCAGCCATCACATTATGACCACCTGCCTAATATTGTGTAGGTCCCCCTTTTGCCGCCAAAACAGCCCTGATCAGTCGAGACATGGACTCCACTAGACCTCTGAAGGTGTGCTATGGTATCTGGCAATAATACAATAGCAGCAAATCCTTTAAGTCCAGTAATTTGCAAATTGTCACAGTAGCATAAGAAAATGTGGTGCAAACGAAGAACAAAATATAAAAATAGAATCAGTACAAAGTACAAAATTAGTGATCAATAACATGCAATAAAAGTAGAGTCATTGATCAGAGTCAATGATCTTCAGGACCAAATATATTCACATTATGTCCATTTAAAGTTGAGTCTATCGGCAGAGATGGAAGATGTTGGGTGCTGTGGCATTGTGGAGGTTGGATTTACTGGGCAAATGGTCTTTAACAGTGCTTAGGTAGGTGGTCTCAAAGTAACACCCACATGAATGGCCCCGAAAGCATGATGTAATAAAAATCATGTTCCCATGATGTAAAAGAAAATGTGATTCATCAGACCAGGTCACCTCTATGTGGTCCAGTTCTGATGCTCACATGCCCAATGTAGGTGCTTTCGGTAGTGGACAGGGTTCAGTATGGGCACCCTGACTGGTCTGTGGCTACGCAGGCCCGTATGCAACAAACTGTGATGCACTATGTGTTCTGACACCTTTCTATCAGAATCAGCATTAATTTTTGAACAATCTGACCTATAGTAGCTCGTCTGTTGGATCAGACCATGCCAGCCTTCGTTCCCCACGTGCATCATTGAGCCATGACCATGTCACTGGTTCACCGCTTTTCCTCCCTTGGACCACTTTTGATTGGTACTGACCACTGCAGCCCGGGAACACCCAGGAACAGCTGTAGTTTTGGAGATGATCTGAAGCACTCGTCTAGCCATTACAATTTGGCCCCTGTCAAAGTCGCTCAAATCTTTACGGTTACCCATTTTTCAACTTTGAGGACAGAATGTTCACTTGCTGCCCAATATATCTCACCCAATCAGTGTTATTCAATTCAGTGGTCATAATGTTATGGCTCATCGGTGTACATAGATGAAAAAAGAAGATGAAAAAAAGTGATTGTCTGCGCCTAAAAACACTTTGAACACATTGTACACAACGTTAACAGTATGGATGGCAAAGAGGGCCTTCATGAACATCTCTGAAGGATCCTGCCAGCTAACCTCAGCATCTACTGCTCACATTGGGTGGAAAGGGCTCTGACAGGAAACCCAATAATTTTGGAGCATACTTTGGCTGTGCTTTGTGGGGGGTTTCTGTTTTGCAGACTGATGGAATGGAACCAGCGGGAGAAAGAGAATGTCATGATGCTCTCAATCAAGGAGTAGTAGAAAATTTTTAGGATAGCTTATCTTATCTCAAACGAGTTGAGCTTCCTCAGGATCCTGAGGATCACCTTAGTGTTGGAAGCAAATTTCATCAGATTGTCAAAAATTGTGCCCAATCCCTGCAGGCTTCCCATGGATAGTGGTGATACCTGCCATGGCCAGTTCCCTCTGCTTGCTGGAAAAGGTCATTACTATCTCCTTTGTCTGGTTCACATTAAGTTCCAGGCAGGAGTTATCACACCATTCTATGAACTCATGAAGAGCTGTGGTGCTGTAGATGGCCTGAAAGCAAAGATAGGAGAAGTGTGTCATCAGCAAACTTGACCAGGTGACAGTTTGACTGGGCGGACCTGCAGTCATCAGTGTAATTGATGAAGAGCAGGGGTGAGAGGACACAGACTTGCAGGGAACCAGTTGCAGTGTACAGAACATTGGATCAGGTGTCATTTACCTGGTCTCTTGTGACCTAGTGGTAAGAAAGTCTATTATCCACAGAATTAGTCATACATCTAGGTAATAATGAGTAAAGAGTTTCTCAGCCAGATTATGTGGCTGCAAGCTGTTAAATGCCAAGGAGAAATCTGTCAACAAGAGTATGGCTATAGACGCCAGGTGCTCCTTATGCGGGTGCTGCAGAGAGGAACCAGGGGGAAAAGATGGGCAGTGAAAAAAGTGCAAGAGAGGAGGGAGAAGCCAGAGTGACAAAGGAGCCGCCGTGGACAACCGCAGACCAGAGAATTGAGTGAATGCCTGGCGGAAAGACGTCATCAGAGAGGGCTCAATCAGTTTTTCCCGTTTAAGTCTAGCTCTAATTCTGCCATTTTTCTTTCCCCTTCTAGTTACCTTCTTTTGGTTCTGAGAAGCATCCCATTGTTCTGAGAAATGCTTGTGTAGAATTTCCCCCAGGTCAAGTGACTCACCAACTGTCATGAAGATTGTGTCCAGTTGTTAAGCAGGATATATATTACAAATAGGTTAAAACGTGCAGACATACCAACAACCAAAATATTTTTCAGCTATACATGTCCATGTGGCTGATCAATGACATGAGGAAACAAAGAATAACCTCGTTGAGATATGTTGAGACTTTGATCCGAAGCAACCAAACGTCAAACACAATATCCGGGTGGATATAAAATACACACTAATATACTAAGAAAAGTTATATGTACTACTCTACAGCCAACTGGTCACTACACGAGCAGTGAACATGCTGATGTTTAGCAGGTATAATGTTTACCATGTTAGTTTAACAAGTTAGCATGCTAAAATTTAAAACTAGCACTAAGTACAAAATACAGCTGAGGCTTATAGGAATGGTATTAGTTTGGCAAGTCATATACCAAAGTATTGGAAAAATGGAACAATTGACCTGATGATAAAAAGTCAGGGAGTCTCCAAAGTTTTTAAAGTTCATCTTGAGAAGAACATGAATGTGTTTGACAGTCCAACATTGCCTTTCTTAGAGCAATGCTGCTAGCAATAATAAATACCTCACATCAGTAGCATGTTTTTTTGATTGTTCTTGTGTCTCCAGATGCACTTCCCAACCCAAACAATTTCCACAAAAATATAACAACAAGGAAGCATCAGGCTGTGACATGACAGATGAGAACCACCAGGAAACCGTATACCTTTTCAAGAGAACAATGAAATGCATTTCATTAGAACTGAGCTTTACAGTTTGTACTCGGCCAAAGGGGAAACATGTCAGAAAATGTGTGAGCGCATATCATATGTTTTTCATAACTTTGTTCAGTCTCTGACAACTTCTGAGTTACTTTTCGGCAGGTTGCATGTATCATAAACTTTGCCTTCTTTGATAATCACACCAACAGCAGTGAAATCTAACATCTTTACTCCTGTCACAATCTCTTTCTCAGTAACTTCCTGTTTTAAATGCAGAACATTGCCATATCAGTACAGCAACACAGTTTGTGTAATTTGATTACTGTCATTTCTTTCTGCCTGCACTATTGCTTCTACAGTTTTGCATGACTATTGATCCTCTGGTCTGTTAGCCAGCCAGACAAATGTACATTAGAAAACAGAACTGAGAATCCTGGAAACCGGTTGACTTTGGGGTGTAGCTATAGTTTCTGCGTGCAAGTGTACATGTGACAAACAAAGAGATAGGTGGAGAGAAAATGAGAGACAAAAGGAAATAATGGAGGGGACTTCTAAACCTAATGTCAAATTTCAGCACTCAGAGCCATGTGATACATGTGATAATGCCCATTGTCCATATATAGTGATGTTTTGCTTTACATTGGTACCACTTCAATCTGAATTTCACCCTCAATTTGTACATACAACACTGATGTGGATAGGAGTTGGAAATACTCACATGGGCATTTACCAAGACACAGACTCATAGATGTAAATCCTCCCAAAGGTAGCGTAGCTGCTAATGTTATGTAAAAATAAAATAAAAATGCCACTGCACTGTAACATACTTAATGGAAGCCAGGCATAAACTCCACTTTCTGCATGATTTGTTACAATTCCCTACATGTTAGTTATTAGAGTAATTGGCACATGACAGATGAGCTCTGGTATGTGAATGTGGTTTACTATTTACTAACATTTAGTACTATTTACTAATTGTCCATTGCATGTTGAGGGCAAATATTACAATTATTACTGTTAACTCAGGTATTGAGTAACTCACCACTGGTACCTCTAGCATTTACTACTTCTTTGTTGGCTATTCAAGTGTGATTACCTGTAACTTGGATGTGTGTGTATGTGTGTACATAAATTGGTAAACACTGCAGCAGTATAAGTAATATGGAATTCAGAGGTCTAAAGGTCAAGGTATAATGTTGATTTATTTGTCACAATGGGTTGTAGAGTGAAATTGAGTTTGTAACTCCCTTCTGCTACGTAGCAGATAATATAAAAGCACACATATAAAAGCAAATATAAAATTGATAAACAGAACTAAACTATATTCAGTGGAGCACTGCTGAGGATGAATTTGAGTTTTAAAGTCTGGTAGCTTGGGGGAAAAGGCTGCTCTGCAGAAACGTCTGTATCTCCCAAAAGGCAGCAGGGTGAATAGGTTGTAGCTGGGGCGGGTACTCATCGATAAAACTGATGCTTGGGAGATGGGTACCACTGATCTTCTGACCATTTTTACAACGCAGTCTGGTCCTGGGCTCTGCACACACAGACGCACTCCTGTGTACAGGGAAGTTACACCTGCTGTCAAAAACGCACATTCAGTAAGGTGTGCAATCTGTTAAACACTTTGATGAAGTAAGCTATTCTCCACATCCCCTCTCTAAATAACCAGTACTGGTCCTGAGGGACTCTGTAAGATTAAATGCTCACCTTAGATCATCCCGCTGCTGACGTCAGAGAAAAGTGCCTTCTGTGATGTAGGTTTACAATAAGAAGTTAATTTTCACAAAGAGAAAACTCTCTGAAGTTACTGTGGACAAGGCCAAACAAACTAAACTAATTACACATAACCTTGTCGTGACCATCTCTATGCTTTGTTTGGTCCCTCTGATCTTGGCCTGCAAAGGCTGAGTTTGGTCCAGCCTGGTCTTACAAGGAACCGTGGAGCCCTGTGTTTTTAACCACTGAGTGATAGACTCATCATTCTATACACCACGCATCAATACTGCTCTATCAGACAGAGCTTTAATACAAATCCTAAACATGCATCAGATATTGTGGCCTTTCATCCTCTCCTCTCTCTATTACAAAACTCATCTTTCCTCATTACATACAGTGCCTGCATGAGTTTTGACTTTTCAGTGATTGGTGAGAGTATTGATCTTAATCATAAATGACTAAGAGAGCTGTTTACAAATGAGCAGTTGGTATTCTTTAAGATGTATGAGCTTTAAAATCCAGATTGGATTGTATTAACAGATGTTAGTTACTTTAGCACAAACATATTAATATTTTAGCGATACAGACACAGGGATTACTAACATTAGTTTTCTTATAGGAACTTTGCGCGGACGAATGGCACCCACAACAATCCACCTCTAAAGCACCTACAGTAAAGTTCTACAAAATAATGTAAATGTAATGCAGAATTGTTTTGTTAAATAAAATAAATAGAAATGGTTTGTCTTTTACCATCATTATTTTGTTTTCACCCTTAGACACCTACAAAACACTTGCACAACTTATTAGTGGTTTTGAGAAGATATATTGTTCATTAAATCAGGTTCTTCCAGTGCATGTTTCTCATAAGAACACACAATCCAAGCATTTCATCTAACACACAAAAGTCACTCACTGACAGTCAAAGACAAAATGACAGTAGCACCTACGAATCTGTGGGATGGTAATGTGAAATACTACACTTGTAAACTTAATTATTTAAGCTTGTAAAGTTAATCTTTTATCATCTTTGTAAAAGCAAAAGATAGTACAAAGGGGGGTGGAAACTAAACTAATCAGTGTTAATGGAGTGATAATAACCATCTCGACCTGAACCAGCTGTTGCATACTTGGCTTCACAGATGGTATGGTTTTAAGACCACTTCAACATGTAACAGAAACATTTGTCCTATAGCACATGTAATTGAGATAAGATTGACAGAATAAGCTAAAACTGACAAGTTCTCACAGATAGCGAAGTATCAGAACTCCTGACCCATAACCGGCCCACTACATGCCCACTGGACATTCCTACAATGTGTTGCGGCAAGGACACCTCCTCCCACTGCCTCTCCACAGGGGTGCCCCAAGGCTCAGTGCTAGGGTCCCTTCTCTTCTCAATTTACACCACCTCACTGGGGCGATCATTCTCTCTCACGGCTTCCCTGACCACTGCTACGCAGACAATACGCAACTCTACCTATCCTCCCGCCGGACGACCCCACCGTCTCAGCAGGGATCACAGACTGTCTCTCGGACATATCTGCATGGATGAAGGCTTTCCACCTTCAACTAAACCTCTCTAAGACTGAACTCTTGGTCATTCCAGCCAAGCAATCTATCCACCATAACATCAAACTACAAAGTGACTCCTCTACCATCACTCCAACCAGGGTGGTGAGAAATTTGGGTATCACGATTGATGACCAGCTGTCCTTTTCAAACCATGTTGCTGATGTCTCTTGGTCATGCAGCTTTGCTCTATACAACATAAGGAAAATCAGGCTCTACCTCACTCAGTATGCCACCCAGCTTCTGGTACAGGCCATGGTTATCTCTCGCCTCGACTATTGCAATGCCCCCCTAGCAGGTCTTCCAGCTTGTGCGGTGAAACCCCTACAAATGGTTCAGAACGCAGTAGTGCGTCTGGTTTTTGATCAGCCCAAAAGGACTCATGTCACTCCATTACTCAGTGACCTCCACTGGCTCCCTGTGGCCTCCAGAATCAAATTGAAGTCACTAATGCTTGCATACAGAGTGACTACTGGGTCTGCACCCATCTACCTAAACTCCATAATACAAACTTACGTTCCTTCTCGGCCACTACGCTCCTCCAACGAACGCCGCCTGGCTCTGCCATCACTTCACACAAAGCAATCCCAGTCCCGGCTGTTCTCATCTGTGACACCACGATGTGGAACGAGCTACCACACGCCATCAGAGCAGGGGTGTCCCTCACTAACTTCAAGAAGCTCTTGAAAACTCATCTCTTCCGAGAACACTTCCTCTTATAACACCTCTAACTCCTAACCTCTAACATGCACTTCCTGTGCTCTTCTTCATCTATCCCCTTACAATTATCTTGTATTGATTGCACTTTGTTTGTTAACTCTTACTTCCTTCCCTAGGTGTTTACCCCATTGATGTGATATGAACTATGAGCTCTTACTAGTATTTATTGCTGCTCTTACTAGTATGTATTGTCAGTTGTAGATCTGTATTTGATGCTCTGTTGATGCTTGTATGTTGTTCCTCAAATGTAAGTCACTTTGGATAAAAGCATCTGCCAAATGAGTAAATGTAAATGTAGAGAAAAGTATATATTTAGCTTGTGTTATCTGTTAACCTCATCTAAATGTCTTGCCATAATTAAAGATATGTTTACGGTATGATGTATTTTAATATAGAATACAGTTAATTCATACAGTCATTTGAAAATACTTTGAAACAGCTCTTCTGTTTTTTGAGACAGTCAATAAAGTTCAGTAAATAGCGAAGCTGTCCATTTCATTACTTCATATTCATGTAATGAATACACAAATGTCAATTAGATGGTAATCTATATGAGAAATAAAGAAAAAGAAAACAGTTAGGTTATGATAACCATCTACTTATAGTGATCAATTTGACCCGGGCAGATGTGATCACTGTGATTCTTTTTCTTGAACTCTGTGTTGGGCAAAATGAGCTAGCTCCTACTTGTCAAGATTACAGTGATTTTGCAGCTAATGTTTTCATGTTTGACACATGTTTCAGTTATTTTGAAAGATTGCAGCTACTGTTAACTTGCTGCTGCCCTTTGACATGCATCTTTGTCTGCAAGATCCACTTATCTGTCACACACTTTTCCATTGTCAAAGCGGATTTATGTCAGCACTCTGAAACAAACAACTACAGACCCATCGGTTAGTGGTGATCACATATCATGATTGCCAATATCTGCACAGGTTGTGTTAAACAGCCTGTCTCGTACTGAGATTTCTAAATGAAATAAACTTTCAAATAAACAGATGTGCATTGCATGCACCAACACCAATGATAAATAAATAAATACAATTGGAAACATTGTCTGGAAATTATAACTTCTGTATCACATAAAACTTAGTATCTCCTAATTACGGATTTTCCTGGCAAGAGGTTCAAACACAGGGCTGACACAGTTCTCGTAATTATATTTTATTTCTCCCTCAATATTGACCATCAAGTTGGTTTTTTTTACATGATTTCTTTTAAAGCATTTTATTTGGACAGAGGGAGTAAGACATTTTTCTACCCATTTGGTGGGAATGTTTCAACTAAAGTTGGACTAAGAATAAAAAAAATATGTATTATTATTTATCATCTGTGATGTTGCAGGTAAAAGATGGGGAATCAGGTGTCAGTGATAACTCTATTATCTCTTAAAGCATAAAAGATAAAGCATAAATATCTTGAGGTATCTTGAGGAATGTGTACTATCATAGACTGTGCGAATGGTGTTCACCCCATTGTTGACCCTTTCATTTTCTCATCAATCTTTCCATAACCTTACTTCCTTTATAGGCCACGGTCAGATCCTCGACCCACCCTCTTTTCTTGTGTTCTGGCCTTCAGCATGCACACCACCAGCCAGGTCCCTGTTCCTGTCTGGTCAGACATTCTTAATGAAAAATACAATTTCAGCCTCTTCTCACTCAGAATCACATATCCCTGGGTCAAAAAGCATGTGTATGAGATGGACAACGCTGACAATGTTGTAAATCATAAAACAATTCTTTATGTTAACTCTATACTCTATATTCAACACTAAAGTAACCAACTTGAAGATTTTCATTTAAATAAATGTTAAGTCACTATCTATTGCCAGATGAGGTAACACAGTTAGCATGTGTATTAGAAACTGGGTGTCTGTGGTGACATTCCCAGAAAAGGCATTTAATTAAGGCATTTAATGTTCTAAAAACAAACCAGGTTTATGTCAAAGTGCTTTAGAGCAACATAAATGAGCAAAAAAACATTATCACAAGACATAGGCACTGCAATCGTATTTTTACAGAAAACTATTTCACCAAAACAAAACATAACAAAAACAAACAAGCAAAAGAAACGCTCCAACCCTCTTGGTCACTGCTGCATTGAACTGCATTATCTTTTTTCACCTAGCCTGGCTGATTTGATTCATCCAAGCCAAAACATTAGGTTTGGTTAATCTTAACAAAATAGTGTTTACTCCTTAGTTCAATATAAGAGGTTTTAATGCTGCTGGAGGCATCAGACGCCCTGACTAACTAATGAGCAATTCAAAATGCGTGAACATGATGTTCTGACCAGACAGAATCGTTGGGTTCTTGGAAACCTGAGAATTAGGAGATGTTACTTTCTCTGGGCCTAGTCACATAATAATGATGTAAAATTAGAATAACACATGTAATCAATTTGTCACACTTATATACTGTGTCTCACACAATGTGAAGCACTGTACAATGGAAAGCAATTATTCACTAGCTGTAACATTGTATCAGATATATTGACTTACAAGTGCTATTGCTATCTATTGTGTAGACAATTTCATGCTTGAGAAAAAGCAAGTATAAAAGAAGAAGCAGGAAGAAACTGCAAGAGACAGCGCTGCAAGGGCTGTGTTTCTCTTCTTCTCTGGTAGTGGACTCTCATCATGTCCTGACTGTTACTGAGAATTACATTTCACTCTTATTTCACTATATTGTGTTTATAATGTGATCTCAACCTGATGAATCAAAAAGACTAATTGTATTGGGGGATTAGGGAAACAGCCTCCTCAGGTAATGTACAGTTTGTTTTATATATCGTTAACCTTTTCACTTGTTTCCCACCAAATGTCACAGCATAGCGATTGACAATGCTGCAGGAAACACTTTGTCAATACCTGTGAAGATTGATAGCACCTGAACATTCTTCCATGAGAAGCAGTTACTAAAAGTCAAGATGATTAGAAGTTTGTTAAGCCCCCTAAAATGTTCTTAAATGTAGTCAGTTATGCTGACAATTTTTTGATTGGCAGTTGATGATGTATGCTAGTTTAAATCACATTTTTGCTACCATAAAATAGTTAAAATGGCAATCAAAATATCTGTCAATCTGTCAAGTCAAGCATTTCAAGCTGTACAAAGACATGGTTTTGGCAAGTTTAATCAATTTCCTTCGTTTTGTTCACATTTTCATTCCGGAAAATGACAACTAAAATCCCACTGATAGGACACATAGTATGCTTGTGCATGCATTTTGTTGTGAATAGGGCTGCCCCCTAATAGGTGACTCAACAGTTTTGTGAGAAGAGTCGTTAGTTGACCAGGTTTTGGTCAGTTTGTCGCAGAAAGAAGATCTAACAACTGCCACTCGGACATTTTCTCTTAACGCGGGAGAGGAGTGAGTTTGTAGCAAGTTCATTTAAAAGTAACCATATACATCATCCATCATGTTGATAAGTCTGCAAGTATTTGTTCTTGTCTCTGTCTTGTTGGAACATCTCATCCAGCCTTCTGTTGCACAACTCAATAAAATCCTTTGTTACCCCTTTTGAGCTGTTCTGAGTCTGCCTTCGAGTCCAAAAGTTCTCACATTATGACAATATTGTGTTGAAAGAAATGAACAAACTCTCTTGTGCTTGTTCCAACACATTGAGAATCATCTGTGTTTATTTGCGTTTGTTCTGGACTACTTTCCTGGTAGTTTTTGACTCCTGCCTGCCCCCATCACCCATTACATCCTTTGTTTATTTATTAATAACATCCTGAAAGACTGAATCTTATCTCCCAATTGTCCTGCGTTAAGGTCCTATCCCTAGTTTCCCTATGTCTTCTTTTGGTCAAATATGACAAGATTAAAGGATAATTGGTACACCAAATGAAATGCTTATATCATAAAATAACTGCTGGAACACCTTGAACATCACAAACTGATTACACCTAACAGTGTGAGCATATTTGACAGTGGAATCTTTCTTTAAGGCAGGTTCCCTCTGTAACTCTTTCTCCCCATATCCTTTTCTTCCCATAAGGACCAAGAGGAAACACACCCACAAGCATTTCAGCAGATGGAAATAACCATACCAGATTGTCCCCGCTGGAGATATAATTATCACAACAGCCCTGGCTTATCAGTGGAAGTGCTCAACTGGCCCCTGAATACCTTGTCAGGTCCTTCTGTAATACTGGTTTTCCATGGCTGTCCATCATTACCGGAACATGCAAACCTTGAACAGGAAAGAAAAAAAATATGGCTCCTGCTCACATAAGTACACTAAGTGAGTGGGGGGCAAAATGTTCAATCTACACGATTGCAAAAGTCCAAGGTCTGCCACTGATTAGGGTATCGCTCAAGCAGTGATTCACTCTGTTCTACTAGTTTTGTTCAGTAATGCCGATTCTATGATCCTAAACCACATGGGTAATTTACTTTATGCATGAAGATATTGCCAGAACAAAATTTAAAAGTCTACAGAAAGCAAAGGAGAGACATACTGTCTTTTGCCATTGCATCCTGGACCAGGAGGTGAACTTTTGGTTACAACAATTTGCCAACGATACATAAAGAAGCAGGCAGATGGAAGGGCAGCTTTAAATGAACTCTCAGGTCACAGGCGTCTCATGTGAGCTTCGTTCAAGGAATTCCTGGATAGTGAGTCTGAGTGAGGGGTGAAGTAGTCCATTTTAGTGTGAGACAGGTTCTTTAGCAGAGGAGAGAAAGAAGCATTGTTAAGTGAGGAAAAACAGGGACAGAATGAGAGAGGTGAGGAGATGCAGGGGCAAATGCTGTGCATTCATTTCCTGGAGGCAAAGTGAATATGATGTGTCAGACGGCTGGTTAACAGGAATGGGAACCTTTTGTGTAGGGGAAACCACTGGCACAATGAATTCAGCTAAAGGCTTTGCTAAAGCAAGGTCAGCTGATGCATACATGCTTCTGTTCAGTGGAGTTCAGAAGAACTAAGGATAAGACCTATTTCACTTGTGCTATGTGTCTACCCACAAAAAGTGATTCTTTATAACCCACGTGATGAGACACAGTATTTCACTGGCTACTACTGTCTACTGTCTTTGCGCGGTGGCTGTGGCTTAGCTGTGGGTTAGCTGTTAATTGGAAGGTCGGCAGTTCAGTCCCTGGCTCCCCCTGGTTGCATGGCGAAGGGTCCTTGGGCAAGATACTGAACCCCGAATTGCAGTATGACTGGTGAATGCAGATGTAGTGTAAAAGCGCTTTGAGTGGTCGAAAAGACTAGAAAGGCACTATACAAATACGGAGCATTTACATATGTGTGTCTCTGCATTTACTGCTGACTGATACCTCTGGAGTCGCAAATTTGCACTGAGTTTTTAGAATAATGCATTCAACATAAAGAAATGTTTCACCACTCTCCTAATAAAATAAAATAAATAAAAGTAAAAATGTTTGCTAAACAACTGTTAGCTTTCTGTTTGTGTATGTTCAACGCAACCTTTATGTAACCCTGGCTGATATGACTCAAATATGACATCACCTAATTTCAAACAGATGGTTTCAAGTGGTAGCCTACATCAAAGCAGAAAGTGTGTATTCAACATTTGTGGGCACACAATGTTGCAGAGTAGAGGGTTAGAAATATGAGGCCAGGCTAAAGACAACCGCTGAATGTGAAGCTAGCTTAGCCATCTTGACAGTTCACAAACACAAAGTCACAGTGTGTGTGTGTGTGTGTGTGTGTGTAGATGTGTGTAGATGTGTGGGTGTGCGCCAGCTAATGCAAATTCTGCAGACATGCTTGGCTCCTGGCTGGGTGTTGGTATGTCTCTGCATGCCTGCATTTAAGTGGTGTATAGCACCTTATCTCTCTGTTCCTGGGCACATGATTCCATGTCACTAGCAGACACCATATGCATTTTGTTGAAATTAAACCATGTACCCCTGAGTGTTCTTGATAGTTCAGACCAGGACAGCATGGGGACAAAATTACTCTCAGACAGACTATTTATACCACAGGCTACTTTCCTACTCATGACATAACAGTACTTAAGAAATAATTATTACTGAGTTTAAAATGTGGACATACAGTCATCTAGGTATGCATGTATCCTATTTTACAATTTTGTACTTTGAAGAGCAAATGCAATGATCATTCAGTACAAAAAAGTTTATCATGACTTTGGATTTTGCCAAGTTTTCCACAAACAAATAAATAAAAGTACTTATATAAAATACAATAGTATAAAGATGTGTATTAATAGAGACATGTTCCAGGTTTTTACGTCCAGGCTATCAGATTAAAATATCTAACAGTGGTGAAACAATATCAGCTAGACCCTCAGAAATGTGGTCGCAGATGTAGTAATCAGATTAAAATATACTAACAGTGGTGAAACAATATCAGCTAGACCCTCAGAAATGTGGTCGCAGATGTAGTTTCGTAAAGTAACCTTAAATAAATGCAAAGCCTTTCACTTTCTCACACATACCGTACCAACCTTGAGTATGATTTGCCTTAATATGCCTTTCTACAGAAATGGTCTGACTTCAGTGTTTTATTGACAAAAACATGTCCATCAACCACCACCTGTGTCTCAAGGCTCCACTCCACTTTTATGACCTAGAACACCGTGTGAGTAGCCCGCAGTCAGGAATAGAAAGGTGTGAACAGGTCTGGCTGGTCTGCTGAGTTCCTGCTGTCTGGAAACCAAACTGTGAACTACTACAACAAAGCATTTGGGTAACTTATACCTCTGAAACATTCAATTGTGTGCACATGTGACAACTATATGTAGGCTATTTGTAAGGGCTTGTGTACATTCTACATATATTTAGCATGAACTGTATAAAGACATGAGCAAAAATCAAGACATCTTAAATTGGACACCACTCTCAAATGCACAGTCATCTGCATCTGCATCTGGTACACTTTTGAGTTTAAAGGAAAGCTACATTAGAAAGCTGGATTTAATGACGCCAGCTATGAACATATGCCTGAGTGAAGCTCTTAAATTGGAGAGTGCTCTGGTAATTATGTTAGGGAAATGCTCTTTTACCACATGCTATCTTACTTCCTGCAGGTGTCAAGCAAGGCTGCCTTAAATTGCTCATATTCTTTGTCAACATATATTTTCAACAAGCAGAGCCAAGAAGTTTGCTAACTAGAACTAAAAAAACAGTTCCAACTATAAAACTTGGTGCAAGAAAGTTGTCCTAATAGATGTGTTTATCTTTACAGATGTGAGTCATAAAGAGAAAGTTAGTATACTGTGGGTGTTTCATTACCTAACATCCCAGTGTGCTCTCTACTGTTTCAAAGGATGTTTAATGATGGGAACCAGCCTCTGGCTATTATGTTTTTTCTGCATTCATTATTATTGACATAGTACAGACAGTATAGTAATGAGTGTAAACACATATAAGGTGTTTTGAGGTTAATAAAATAAAGTATATATGCAATGTCAGATAAAAAAAAACACATGGGAGAATTCAGAGTTAAAGTATAATGATGCTCTCTTGGATTACTAGTGTATCCAGTTATATATCGTTACAGATAAGTAAATAAATGTGTATTTAGATGTGTGGGTTTGGACTGATGTTGGGATCTAGCTTGTGACCGCCGTGGAGGAAAGAAAAACTCTTCTACAATCTATTTTGTTGAATTGATTTGTTTGTGGATGAGGCTGACTCACTCTTTTCTTTTTCACTCACCTTTATTGCTCCTCTGCCTGGTTGCCATGCCCACATAGATGCACACAGCGAGCAGAGTCTTAGGAAAAGACAAGCTCTGACCCTGTTGTCCCTCACTTAGGGGGGATGCTAAAAAGCAACAATCAAATACTCACCCGGCCTTTCCTTAAAAGAAAGGGTAATATACTTTTAAAATCCTGCCATTAGTAGGAGGACAAGGAGCACAACCTAATTCACACTAACTGCCTCCAAAATGTCTAAATGTATGCGGCAAAACCAATTATTGACTACTTATTTTTTTAGTTTTTCATTTTTAAATCATGGCCCAAGATAGTAACAATTAACTGAGATCCTATCTTGGGAGCAGACATAGAATATTGGTTACCTTGGCTTGTACTGTGGAGTACTTGTGCTTTCATGGTCCCCTTCACTAAAGATCATTTCCATGCATGTACAGAACTACTCATGAACTCAACAAGTCCTCCAACCTAAATGACAACATAAATCATTTAACCAACCTCCAAATCTGACTCATATGAGATTATCCTACAGTAGCACCCCTACCGGCGTTTGTCCGTGCCACCGAAAGCAACAATTTCAAACTCTGTTTCCCGACCGGAACTACGTTTTGGAACTCACATGACCTACGCCACATGACATAACCACGTGGAGACCGCAGTGACACAAAGAAGGTGAACAGCGCTGTTGGGTTCACTGGTCGACATCATTGACTTGGTTTAGGTACACATCACTATGAATTGAGGGTACGGATTAGGTACCACCGGAGTACAACTTTGTGGCTATTTATTATACGTGACCGAGTTTGTCATGTGTTTGCGTTGTATGGCCACTAGAGGTCTGCCCTGCCATAATAAACGTAAACACGAGTCGTAATTTTGTGTTGCTAAACTATCTATATGTTCTTTTTGTGGAGGATGATTTAATAATAATAATAATAATAATAATTTTTATTTCTATCGCGCTTTTCAGGACGCTTTAAATAAAAACCAGAAGTTATGTACATTTAAAACAGATAAAAATCATAAATAGCAAAATATAAAATATATGAACTGTAGATAAAAACATGTGGTGCAGAAATACATAAGAGCAAAGGGGCAACCATATAAATAACAAAATAACAAACAGCAGCAGGTGCAATATAACATTATTTGAGGTTAAAAGCTTTTGATAAGAGATTTGAAAGAGTCCATTCCCTGCAATCTCGGATTGTGTATGGGTAAGGAGTTCCATAGGGAGGGGGCTGCAATGGTGAAAGCTCTGTAGCCCCAGGTACGGTGCTTGGTCCTGATTTGTGGGTAGAGGAGGTTAGCGTCAGAGGAGCGGAGGTCATGCGGGATTTTGGTGGTGGAGCAGGTCTGTGAGGTAGGAAGGGGCCTTATTATGGAGGGCTTTATGTGTGAGTAGGAGGATTTTTATACTGAATGCGTTTGGGAACAGGGAGCCAGTGAAGATTCTGGAGGACAGGGGTGATGTGGTCACGGGTGCGTGTGTGGGTGAGGAGGTGGGCAGCAGAGTTTTGGATATATTGAAGTTTATTTAGGGCTTTGGCAGATGAACCATAAAGGATGCTATTGCAGTAGTCAATTCTGGATGTAATGAAGGTGTGGATCGGGGTTTTGGCAGCAGAGAAGGTGAGTGATTGATGTGGTGTTCAAAAATGAGGACGCTGTCAAAGATGACTCCAAGGTTGCAGATGTGTGGGGATGGATACAGGGTAGAGTTGTTGATGAAAAGGCTGAAGTTGTTGGTGTTTTTTGTGAGTGATTTGGGGCCGATTATGATCATGTCAGATTTATTGTAATTGAGATTTAAATCTCTTATTGTATAAACTTTTTATATTTTGGTATTATTATCCTAACACATTTAACATTCCAGTTACAGAAGTTGCAGATTTTTCTTTTTGTAGCACTATGCTGTTTTAGGCCCTAACATGTAATATATTTATATTTTCTATGTAAAGGCATTTATTACAAAAATGGATTAAGAGAAAAATATTAAACCCGTCAGGTTCATAGTATGTTTGTTCCTTTCTTCAGTCTTCATATTTTAAGGAAGAAAGTGCCCTTAGTACTGTAAAGCCTCTATGTGTGAAGAAAAAAACATCTATCTATCTATCTATCTATCTATCTATCTATCTATCTATCTATATGTAAAATATATATTTATAAATATAGTTTCTAATTTTCATCTTGTTAATAATGTAACAACAACTAAGTAGACAAAATTTGAATGTTTTCTAATAATTTTTACTGGTAGCTCAACACTAACAAAGTTTTATAATATTCAACATTTTCCGATTTTATCATGTAATATTAACTTTAATATCACAAGTTAGAATAATGTAAAACTCCTCAAAAAGAAGATACATAGCTGCTAACAGTTACTTCATAAGTTAATAATAAACATTTAAGTATTCATAAGAGTCCAGAGAATGACTGTATTGCAGCTTAAAAAACAGCTACATGTGTTTTGTTGTAGGCTAGCTCTCCAGTCACAAGCTCGCAACTGTGTGGGCATATCTCCGCAAAGTGGGTGTTGTAATCTTAGCTCTGAATAAATAGTCTGCATTACGAGAGCAAATGCAATGTAATGTAATAAAGTTTCGCCCTTTCGAACCTCAATTTTCAGACTTTTAAAACATTATTTCACACATTCGCACACCAGTTTTCAGATCACCATTTACAAAGTTTCAAACCTGCAAAACAAACACTGACAAATGTGAAACTTTTTTGCAGTTCTGAAGAAGGAAAACTCAAAAACAACATAATGTTTTCAGAGATTTTTAACATCTTGCAAG